>NC_089215.1:1496087-1506087 GCF_963930695.1 Labrus bergylta | reverse complement strand
GAGAGAGGACAGTGGATAGAGTCTGAAACCAGAGAGAGAGAGGACAGTGGATAGAGTCAGAAACCAGAGAGAGAGAGAGAGAGGACAGTGGATAGAGTCTGAAACCAGAGAGAGAGGACAGTGGATAGAGTCAGAAACCAGAGAGAGAGAGAGAGAGGACAGTGGATAGAGTCAGAAACCAGAGAGAGAGAGAGAGGACAGTGGATAGAGTCAGAAACCAGAGAGAGAGAGAGAGAGGACAGTGGATAGAGTCAGAAACCAGGGAGAGAGAGAGAGGACAGTGGATAGAGTCTGAAACCAGAGAGAGAGAGGACAGTGGATAGAGTCAGAAACCAGAGAGAGAGATAGAGAGGACAGTGGATAGAGTCAGAAACCAGAGAGAGAGAGAGAGGACAGTGGATAGAGTCTGAAACCAGAGAGAGAGAGGACAGTGGATAGAGTCAGAAACCAGAGAGAGAGAGAGAGAGGACAGTGGATAGAGTCTGAAACCAGAGAGAGAGAGGACAGTGGATAGAGTCAGAAACCAGAGAGAGAGAGGACAGTGGATAGAGTCTGAAACCAGAGAGATAGAGAGGACAGTGGATAGAGTCTGAAACCAGAGAGAGAGGACAGTGGATAGAGTCAGAAACCAGAGAGAGAGATGACAGTGGATAGAGTCAGAAACCAGAGAGAGAGAGGACAGTGGATAGAGTCAGAAACCAGAGAGAGAGAGAGGACAGTGGATAGAGTCTGAAACCAGAGAGAGAGAGGACAGTGGATAGAGTCAGAAACCAGAGAGAGAGAGAGGACAGTGGATAGAGTCAGAAACCAGGGAGAGAGAGAGGACAGTGGATAGAGTCTGAAACCAGGGAGAGAGAGAGGACAGTGGATAGAGTCAGAAACCAGAGAGAGAGAGGACAGTGGATAGAGTCTGAAACCAGAGAGAGAGAGGACAGTGGATAGAGTCAGAAACCAGAGAGAGAGAGAGGACAGTGGATAGAGTCAGAAACCAGAGAGAGAGAGAGGACAGTGGATAGAGTCTGAAACCAGGGAGAGAGAGAGGACAGTGGATAGAGTCAGAAACCAGAGAGAGAGAGGACAGTGGATAGAGTCAGAAACCAGGGAGAGAGAGAGAGGACAGTGGATAGAGTCTGAAACCAGAGAGAGAGAGAGGACAGTGGATAGAGTCAGAAACCAGAGAGAGAGAGGACAGTGGATAGAGTCAGAAACCAGGGAGAGAGAGAGAGGACAGTGGATAGAGTCTGAAACCAGAGAGAGAGAGAGGACAGTGGATAGAGTCTGAAACCAGGGAGAGAGAGAGAGGACAGTGGATAGAGTCAGAAACCAGAGAGAGAGAGCGGGGAATGACATGTGGAGGGGGGCCACGGGTGGAAGCGAACCCGGGCCTACCGCTCGAGACGAGAGTCTCAACACATGGGACGCGCGCCCTGCCACTGTGCCACCAGTGCGCCCGCCAGAAATGTATTTCTGTCATTGGAATTAAATTGTGGAATTCTTTAAATAATGATTTGAAGGGTTGTGTTCAGATATTTCAGTTTAAGAAAATGTATAAGAGCAAAGTTATCAGACTGTATGAAAGTGGCAGTTAGTGTGTTTTGTGTGTGTTTTCTTTCTACTTTCTGAGGAAGCGAAGACTGAATTGTCAGATTTGTTTCATGTTGGGATGATAGTAATTCATTGATTGTAACTGGACAGACCATCCAGACATTTATTGTTTGCTTTTTGAGTAAGGGGGCAAGCAAAACAAGATGTATTCTTCTCCCTGCTCCTTTCCGTACATGGGATAAAGTGTGAATTGTTTTTTGAAAATGAAATGAAAAAAAATGAAAAAAATGAAATGCAATTGACACACTTGAAGAAATAAATCGTGGTTATTATCTTGTGCACACAAGGCTATTATATTAGTTATCTTTTAAAAGTTGTATTTCGATTAACACTGTTTACAGAGTGACCTGTTTTAACTTCAGTGCTATAGAGATATGCCAGAGCAGATAGCCTACACTACGGAAGCCCAAAGTAGACAAGCATCAAGACATTTTAATTAACTCATATCCTCGGAGTGAGGCGCTACTCCTTCACATCAGAAGGAGGCAGTTGAGGTGGTTCAAGCATTTGATTTGGACGCCTCCCTTTGTGAGGTTTTCCTGGCACACCCAATTTAGAGGAGACCCCCAGGGTAGACCCAGAGTTTACTAGAGGGATTATATTATCCTTCTGGCCTGGGAATGCCTCGGGATCCCCCAGGAGGAACTTGGAAAACGTTGCTGTGGTAACTACATTTTTTCCTGCCGTTTTTTATAAATCTTAACTCTTATCACCAGCATCATCTGGAGGTATTTAGATAGAAAGTCGAGACCTTGAAAAACAACAAAAATTAACTTGTTTGTCACGCTGAAACTGAGTTAATAAAGATGAATGGATTTATGTCCACTTAGGGCTTCCATAGATATCATATTTGATTAGATAATTTTTGTTGTTTCTTTATTGTTTAATGAAAGTGAATCACATCACACAGCTTTACTTTTGTAAAAAAAAAAAAAAAGCACAAATCCTTTGTCCCCTGGCGAGCTTTAAATACATACACACATGTTTCTATCAATGTGTGTAAAAACATGAGCTCTATGGGAGTTTATTTTCACTTCAATACAAAAATAAAGACAGAGAGCTTCAGACTCATAATCCAGGGAACAATTTCAATGAGGTTAAATAAAGTCCCATCTTCATTTTCCTCTTTTTATGTTTTATTTTTACGTCATCCTGTAGAGAGGACAAAGCTCCATTACACACCAGTTAGAAACCAATACACTGAAACATCCCGTAACTAGGAACATAAACTTGAGATGAATCCAGCAGTTCATCAACTTTTTTATCATCAGTGAAAGTTGTCTTTGTTTTAATCGTAAAGATTTTTAAAAACGTTTTTTTTTTTTTTTTTTTTAAAGATAAAGAACAATACTGTAAAGATACATTTACAAAATATTTAAACAAGTTTGATAAATAAAATAAAAACTTCAATCTCTGGATCAGAACAGGAATACGGACACAATGGAGGTGAGATGATGATGAAATCAAAAAAACAAAAATATTGAACAACGAATTATGGATGTAAGATCAAAATATAAATATAAACGACCAAATATAAATGTCAACAAGATGAGGACAAAAGAGCGAAAATATGTATCTTAACCACAAACACACACAGGGGCACACAATGCTGTATTAAAGTATAATAACACAACATGCAACATAATATTAATATATGGACGGCGGACACCTCGCCTCAGGTGATGCAAAACGTTTGAGAGCTCCCCCTGCTGGCTCTCTGCGGTATAGGTCATAAACCCCGCCTCCTTTATGTTAACATACAGGAAGTGTCAAACTATCAAACCCTGTTTTGTCATCATGACAGTTATTAATTATCCTGTTGATTGCGTTCAATTCCTCATTTCTTTTTAATTAGTTTTTTGATTCTCTAAATCTGTATAAATTGTCATGATTGACAGCTCTGTTGACGAATGAGGCCCCGTGTGCACCAGATTAGAGGAGTAGAGCAGAAACGGCGAGAGAAAACATAACAAACACCAACACAAAATTCTGCTTGTGTGTCTGCTTCAAACCTAAACAATAATCTGTCCTGCTGTGGACTGTACCCACCAGAGGGAGCTTTGCGGTTTTACCTTTAAGTTAAGCCACAGGACGTCAATACTGGGGCTCTTCAAACTGTGCAGACTCTGGTTGCAAATTCACCCGATGTCAGCGGCTGTCGCAGGGTTATTTTGTCTTCATTCTGTTTAACGGGAGGAGGCTGAGGCATGCTGTCCATTTGTATATATACAGTCTATGCTTTGGACTTATAATAGATGGTACACACTACATTTCAGGTATATTACAAGAAAAGAGATGAACTCTTTACTCTCCTCAAACATCACACAACAACTTATTGGTGGTAGAAACTTTAAAGACAAATCAGAAGGAGATTTATGTGAAGCATCTTTTGTCCAAACAAAGGGATAAGAGGGATATCTGATCATGATTTATGAACGTTATCTCACTGAAATGTCGTCCACTCTCTACAGTATCAGTTATTATATCTGCAGTGTTGATGGAAAAGCCTTTGAGATGGTAAAAGAGGCCCTCAAAGCACATGAAGAAGGAACCCAACCTCTTCACGGGTTTGTCACTTAAACTCAACTTGAGGCTGCCTTGCATGCGTGTATGTTGTGACAGTTAGAAAAGAGGAGAAGAGACAAGAAGAAGATTAAAGTAAGAGAAAAAGCTCAGAGTAACTGTGCAGATCTGGTGAAGATGAAAGCTAAAGATCCTAAAAATGAGCAGATTATTTATGTGAAAATGCAGAATCAGAAGAAGAGATCAAGAGAAGAATGACAGGATGGATTTTTTTGCAGATTTTTTTTTTGCTCTTTTCCATTTTTTTTCTGTTTGTTACGGTGCAATGTGGTAGTTTGTTTCTGTGGGTTTTTGGATTTAAAGCTGCGAGATGAGGCCCGAGGCAGATGTAGTGTGAGGTGCTGGGATGTGGCCTGTAATCCTCGGAACATCACAGGGAGGAGCAGGACGGCTCAGATGATACCGTACTGAGCCAGCTCGTGCAGCTCCAGGTGATTGAAGGCCTCCCAGGGGCAGATGACGGTGATGTCTGCAGAAACAAAAAAAAAGATTTATAAGCTCAGTCAGACTCTTGCATTGCATAGAGACTAACTTAAAAAAACATTTAAGGAGTTAACTCACCTGTGCCTAAACCTTCCATCCCGGGGATATCATCACCAAAACTGAGAAGAACAAAAAGACATAACTCAATATTTGTCTCTTACTCCTAAACATCTGAAGTCAAATTGTGCTCTCTTTAAGGCATACCCCTGGATTCCCTTCTTGGGAGGCTTGCTCTTGAACTGGCGGGTCTGCCTCTGCTTGAACTTGGGTGGGCCCTTGCGTGGGGTGGCGGGGCCTCCGGTGACACGGGTGGCCGACTTGATCTCAATCTTGTGAGGATCCAGATTCATTTTGAGCGGTTATGACAGAAAGATTCCTCTCTGATGAAGTCTGCATGTTTCAGAAAGGAGAAAGAAATGAAGGTAAACTGAGAGATTGAAATGAGAGAGATATGATGGTGGAGACTTTTCAAACAGAGAAGCTTGGTCTTATTGCCTTAAAATGTAAAGGTCCACGACCGTTTTGGACGCCCCTCGGTTTGTCAGATATGAGAGCAGTTATCAGGTCAACAGGTGTTGCAGCGATGGAAGCGGGCAAGAGAAGTGGTTCAGATAGAAGTGATTGTACCCGACCTAAAAAGCCTCTGCATGTTTCTAATAAGCTCCACGAGCAGAAACGTGCTCAAACTAGGATCAATATTGGAGATGCTTTTGAAAAATGGAGAGAGGTTAGAACACAGAAAGGTTTACAGACCCATGCAGAGCTGGATAAACACTGAAGCTTCAGAGTCCACCACATGGTGACCTGTGTGAGCATCGAGGAGGGGGCGGCGGAAAACAGATCTCTGCAATGTTTAGAATCTGAACTGCAGTACCCACTTTAAACACTAGGAGTCAGAGTTACATACTGCTCCTTTAAATGTTGGACATTGACAACATGATATTTTTTTTCTTAATTAACCAAGATTTATTTAGTGTCTAAATACCTTCATGTTCATATTTTCAAACATGTGAAGCTCAATTTATTGATTTTGATTTCCCTCCCTGTTCCATTTACTTCTACGGAAGCCCTTAGCGTTCATTCATTCATGCAAACCTTCTATTATAATTAAGGTCATTTCAGCTGTTCTCTGGGTCTCTCCTGAACTTCACTCGTTATCCCACTATAAGAGAAGATGGTGTGTCCAGCAGAGAACAATCTAAATTGTTCTATTAGTTCATTCATTTCATGTTCCAGCCTCGGTCACCTCTGGCCGTCTTCACAGATCTTAATCCTTCTTACTGATGTGACGAGCATCAGGCTGGATTTACACTCATACTTCTCCTCCCATCGACCACCTGGCAGCCTGTACAGGGAGGACGACCCAATTTTCCCATAATCCCCGGCTCAAGTTAATAAGGACTCCCCCCCTCTGACCGTCCAGGTGTAATCTCATTAGAACAAGGACAACAGATCTGCTGAGCACGCACTGAGGGTCTCAGTGATCAATCCAATCAGCGTGTCCCGTCTCATAGCGACTTAATCTTCACTTGATCGGAAATAATTGACCAATGTTTTCATATTCTCTCGGATACATAAAGATAAGAGTCATTTTTATGTAAAAATATCTACAAAAGTGTTGATATATTTAGTCCTCTTTTACAAGTTGTTGATGTTCAGTGTCACACCTCTTCATCTGTTTGCAGACAATGAAATATCATAAAAACTCAAGGAATCACATTCTGTACATCCATCCATTTTTATAACAAGTTGGGTCGAAGGGGGCTGGAGCAAATCCCAGCTGTCAATCACAGAGCTGACATAGAGACAGACAACCAGCCACATTCACATTCACACCTACAGTCAAATTTAGAGTCAGGGGGGATTCTAACCAGGAACCTTCTCACCGTGAGGCAACAGATCTAACCTCTGCACCATCATGCAGCCTCTCATTCTGTATATAATAAGATGAATCCTCTACTCCTAGCATTGGAGACAACCTTTGTTACACTACATTAGGCCGTCTAAGAGCTTTAGGACTTTGTTTTGAGGGCCAACCAATCAGAGAGAGTCTGAAACACAAGATATCAACCTGTCACCATTTATTGATGATCATATTTGTCCCCTGTTTGAAAAGCTTTGGAACAATATATTTGTTTTAGTAATTCAACGTTTTTCATTTCAGTTCCATTTGATTCATTTTCTTGTAGTGTAGATCAAATTCAAATTTCCACTTGTGCAACATAAATCTTGTCACAGTTCACCGTCATTTCCAGAGTTTGCAATTTGAGTAGACGTGACATAATTTAACCGAAATATAAGCAAATGAAGATCCATAATATCCTCTCACTTCCATACATCTCCAGAATGACAGCATCAATATTCTCAAACTCTCCCATTGCTGACCTCTAAGATATGAAATTCAAAATATGTGTGAGTGTGTGAGTGTGTGTGTGTGTGTGTGTGTGTGAGTGTGTGTTGATGTATCAGAGGATCTACTCACTGCTGGGTGTGAAGGTCAGCCAGACGTCTGGATGAGATGCAGCACCGGTCCGTCTTGCAGACGAGTGGAGTTCAATGCTGGGCTCACTGTGAGGGCCGGCGAGGGTTTAGAGCATCTCTTATAAGAGGAACCCCTGCAGATTAAAAAACGATGCACCGCCCCCTCTTCTCTGATGTCAACAGTTGTTTACATGTACAGGGTCAAAGAAGGTTAAGGTTTACACATAACCAATATCTCTCATTATGTTCTTCAGATATATGAAGTTACTTCCTGTGTTTTTCCACTTCGACAAATCTTGTGAGGAAAATAAGACAAGGCAATTTTATTTTGAACATTTCACACACTTCTATCTTTACATCTTCTCAATGTCAACAAGATTCTTTTTGGGCCCTTCACTGGACAGGACAGCTGAAGAGAGGGACAGGAGAGAGAGTGGAGGACGACATGCAGCAAAGGGATGAAATCAGTTTTGAATCAGTGGACGCTGCAGCGAGGACTAAATCCTCTGAGACATAACTGCTAGACTCTCTAACACCGCTGTAAAATAGACTCTTACTCTCAGTCAGTGGTTAAAGAAATGATAAATAATAAACAGTGCAGCAATGCTCACCAAACACACAGACTGTAGACAGAAGGATGTATGATATAATACAGGTTGGAGTATGTTGATTCAGATTAAGATGGACAGCAACAGGAAGTGTCCTGATTGGCCCCCGAGCCCACTCGCTCTCTGTTATGCAACTGTGTCACCACCTGCTTCAAGAAAAACAACCTCCATTCTACAAAAGATCATCTTCACGACACTTAGCTGTAATTCTCCGTATTGACAGCTCCCTCTTTTTAACAGAAGATTCATTCAATACCTTTGATTCTGCAGATCTTCTAAACACACTGAGCCTGTTTCACCTTTCAGAGAAACTCCAGGGATTAAGTTTTGTAGCTCTGTAAAGAGAAGCTACAGATAAGGATGATCAAAATGAATGAGGTAAAGATATCCTGACTTAACCTCACCAAGAAAAGCTGAAAGTACGGATTCTTCTTTTCCCATCATACTCATGCATCAAATCAGTAGACTCTTATTAAACCCTCTTTGGAATCACTGTTTGTGCTCATTGGGGTTGTATAGTAGGTGCAAATACCTCAAATAGTTCTTTAGTTATTGAGACAGTTTAGAAAAATCCCAAGTCAGAAGGTTGTCATGTTCATAGACTTTGCAGGGGTTTGCATACACATTAATTTAAATTGTGACTTTGAACATCAATCAATCATTACTTGTAGAGCACCAATTCATAGCAAGTGTTATCTCGAGACTCTTTACAAAAGAGCATCTGGGATAAGATGCAGGAAGGTTTTCTCCTTTGTATTCCTCTCGTTCTTGTTGTCCACACTTCCTCTCCGCTGAGGTGGAGGTCGGAGCAGGCCGTGCATTTAAATATAAAATGAAATTGGCTGGATTTCATAAATGTAAAACTGTTCCAGGTACTTATTTCTTACCAAACTTTTTCAAAGACTGAAAAAAGATGTTTTAATGTTACACAATTTGGAGTAACTTGAAATAACCTACGTTTTTATGTAAAGAATATATATATAATCAAATAGATGTCTGCACGTCTATAAATGAAGATTTTAACCTGAAGGTGGAACTGTGTGAAAATATATGACTGTTATAAAAAGTCCTGTCACAGAATGTCTTGTTTTGCAAAAAATAATAAAAATAATTGACCTCTAATCTTTGTTCAGCATAAACAAACCAAACTTTACCAAATGATACTCAAACAAGTTTTACATCAGTGAATACGGCACACTGTATGACGCAGAGAATCATCAGCACTAATTCATCCCGTTTCTTCCATCACGTCAGAGAGTCTGAGGTGTTCAGTTCATGATGAGGGAAACGCCTCACATGTAATCCTCTGCACACACCTGGATCATAGAATAAGTGTCCACTGGCACTGTAATCAGGATTTACAGGCGCATCACCGTTACAGGACTGAGTGCTGAGTCAGTGAGCGAGATCAGATCAGGGTCTCTGTGACCTCACAGGCCGCTACGGGGACAAACGGGCAGCTGGAGGAGTTCACCTCAGGAGGACTGAAAGATGTCACTCCACTTTAAAGTATGAGGGGTTTGACAGGAGAATGAGTGAGTTTTTCAGGAGTTTTCTGCAAGTGTGAAAGCCCTGTGAGTAAAGAGTAGAGGAGCAGTTTTATGTATTTCTGGCGCCCTCTAGTGGCCATTCCTTGCGATGAAGTTACACCAAGAGACAGTTTGTGTCGTTTTGGAGAAAACATTTATTCAACAAACTCTTGAATATAAATCTGAAATACATAAATGAACACCCTTATAATATAATAAGAATCAGTCACATTAAAATATACTTTCACTGCTCAGTTCAAACTTTAAATCACATGATAAATAAAAGAAATGTGCAAAAGTGCTTCATGATAAAAGGAACATTAAAATGAATCATCACCTCACACAGAATACTGAATCAGAGCTCTAGACCTAAAGACCCTGTCCCGACTCTCTTCCACTCCATGTGTGCGCTTGTTTATTCCATGAGACGATGATTTAAGATGTGCATACTTAAAATAAAATAAATAACTGATGGACAACACTTCCATATTTCTACATTTTTAAAACTGTAATGATTAAAATTGTTTTACCAATAACTCCAGACAGAACAGGAGGAGCTTTGGAGGAAGTCATCAGCTACCTTAACCTTCATGTGAACCAATATGTTCAGACAATGAACTGTGTGACTCACAGGACCAGGAAGTGAAAATGGAGCTCATAGTCTGTCAGTGAAACCTTCTTTCTGAGTAGGTTAGTAGTAAAATCGTCAGT
>NC_089215.1:1461087-1488587 GCF_963930695.1 Labrus bergylta | reverse complement strand
AAATGTATTTGAGTCTCTAAAGTGATTGTTGTAGCAGAACTGTGTTGAGTACTACAGAAAATTTTACCATATGAACAACCATGCTCATTTATTTCATTTTTAATTATTTACTTCTATCACATGCTTATTAGTATTAAAATGATTACCAAGTCCTCATGTGTCACATAATGTCTGTAAATTATAATTTACCTCTAATCTTTGTTCTGCATAGACAAACCAAACTTTACCAAATAATACTCATAAACAGGTTTTGCTTCACAGTGTCATAACCATAGAAAAGATGTTCCTGAGATTAATTTTCAATGTAACAAAAGAAAATGACAGATATCTTTCTGTAACTATTTCTGAAATCAAATCAAGTCTACTTCCTGGGTGGGTTATATTAAACTGGCTGCAATTCTAACCTCTGTCCGCTAGGTGTCAGTGTTTCATTTGAATGTGAAGATGAAGACAGTGATCCAACAGTTATCTTACAGCCATAAAAACACGTGTCACACCTTTTTGATAAAGAGGATGAAGGCAATACATTTACAAATACTATTTCTTTAAGATAATGAAAATAATAATAATAACAACGTTTTAGGATGCAACAAAGAATAAATACTGAACGGTAATTAAAGTCACTTCAGAAATAACTAGTCCAGCTTGTTGTACCTCAGACTTGTTCTGTTTTTGCTGTTTTTTTTAGGGCGACTTTCTTTTTTTTTCATCTTTGGAGTTCTACTCACCATCAAAACCATCCTAAATATCGTCATCGTCATTTTCAAACAAAACTATCATCATCATCATCATCATCAAGTAGCTTTTTCTTGAATTGTTAAGACTCCATTGTGGACTTCTAAGACCAGATGAAAATAAAACATGTTGTAGAGACTTTAGTGTTTTTCTAAATTTCCGATATAAACTTTCCCTTTATTCAAAAAATACATATTTAACATCCTTAAATGCTGCTGGAGTATACAGATTTACGCATCACACACATACGATTTGATTTGGGACTAGTTCTGTGACCAGACACAGGACCTTCTTGTGACCCGAGAAACAACGACTTGGACCCACTTTTAGTTGAGAAAACTGATATATTTAAATTTCCAATATGCCTGTCATTAGCTTCAGTTATATTTATGTCATGTAATGAGAGCAGAAACTATTATTAAAGGCTTAAAATAGCTGCTTCTACTGACCTAGATTTGCTGACTTTCATCTCACTGCAGTCAGAGAGCTTTAGAGTACTACAGCACAACACTTTGGTTTGGAAACAGCTCTCAGTAAACCCTCTTTTGATGTCTTTTGTTAAACACATCCGTACTGTTCCCTTCCAATTTCTTAACTATTTGACCCATTCACTGAGGCGTGAGGAGATTTGTGTGTGTGTGTGTGTGTGTGTGTGTTGGTACATAGAGAAGGAGTGTGATTCTGAGGTCCCCGTAGACCTCAGTGTTTGCAAGCCACCTCCATGGTAACACAGCGTGGAAACAGAGCAGCTGCTCAGCCTGGCATGAGATACCAGGTGTGTGGTGGGGCATGTTGTCTCACCAGAGGCCCCGATCACAATGTGACTTTATTCCAAGGAGAGGTTCTCCCTCAGTCTCAGTCACGCTTCATAGAAACTCAGACCTTTTTATTTGAAGCACACAAAGCCGACCACACTTTAAAAAGGCTGCTGATATCATCCTGAAAGAGACGATGAAAGGACAATAATCTCTCACTGTGATGGAAGCTGTGTGCACAGGGAGGAGAAGGAACACAGACATTAGTGTTTAAATAGACTCAATGATTCAGTCTTACTCATGGGATAATGTTTTAATCAGTATCATAATAAATTCCATTCAAGTGAGGGTTTCTTTGTTATCACAAGGTGTGCTCGATGGTTCATATTTCACATTAAGTGCAACAAGGACAGAACAGATTTCACTCCACTCATGGGATGACATAATGATGTTGATGCAATGAAGCTGTGAGAGCAGAGCAGTCTCGTCAAACTTAAAAGTCGACCTCTTATGACCCATTTGAACGCACATATAGAGTAACAATGCTGGAGTAATCCCAGGATGAGTCTGCAGGGGGCGCTAAACGGCTCGTTCTGTAAATCGCATTATAGTTCCTCAATATGAAACCGAGAACTTCACAAGACGTCTTCAAGTCGCCCTCTTCTCAGAGCACTG
Organism: Labrus bergylta; assembly: GCF_963930695.1. Lineage (NCBI taxonomy): Eukaryota > Metazoa > Chordata > Actinopteri > Labriformes > Labridae > Labrus > Labrus bergylta. The sequence goes on along the minus strand of NC_089215.1, from coordinate 1,486,422 downwards.
GAGAGCAGCCCTCCCCATGGCAGCCCTCATGGAAAGCTTCCAGATTAGCCGGCCAATCAGCAGAAAGTGGGCAATTTGGGGGCCTTAAAGAGGGAGCTCACAGAGACTGAAATGAGGCCTCCTGAGCCCCCCCAAATATTAGCTATCATCCCAATGGGCACACATTTTATAACGCATCAGTTTTGATTTGATGAAGGATAAGAGTTATTCACAATAAGGCGTGTAGCTGACCTGATTGACAGGTGGGCGCGGTGTAACGGTTTGTCAGGAGGTTTAAAACCCGCCTCAGCTCCAGCTCTCAGCCTGTCGTTAGGTTGACTGAAAGTTAGACTGAGACAGCATTTCCAGCATGGAGACCGCCATCGATGGGACTCCAGCGCCCCCTGCAGGACCAGACGGGGGACGCCACTCAGGCTTCAAACGTTAATATTTACGGCCTCTGAAGTGAACGTACACAGTGCAAAAACACAGAGCAATCCTGATGTGTATTTTTTCACTACTAAAGGAACCTTTCATCACATGCATCATGTTAAAATACAGAAGTGATGAAATGAAGCCAGTCGGTTCAGATGATCTGGAGATGCTCGGTATCTGTTTCTGTCGGTCAACTCAGAGAATCTCTGTAAGTATGTCAGGTATGTGAGCACCGTGAAGGCCGAGGGGTCCGTTTACTCCAAGAATGCCACCAACAGTCCTCCCCCCCCCCGATGCCCCTCTACTGGCTTAGGTTTCTCTCAACACCTTATCCATTGGAAATCCTGGGGCTGTGCTTCACCTTCCGGCAGGCGTTTCCTGAGGGGCCCTGTGCTTGCAGAATGAGTGAGGGGTAGATTAAGTAAAGCCACATGACAAATACTTAAAGGACAGAAGCTCAAAGGGGGGAACTGAAAGCTATTTTTGATAAAAGTTTGATACTTTTGAACATTTCCCACGACCCCGAGGTCCCTGAAGTCCAGCTTTAGGACTCCCATGGGTGCTCAGAGAATTCCTGAAGGTCTTGGGAACGTGTGGTTTCACATTTAAACTTTAGATGTTTTTTTTGGGGTGGGCGCTATGGCCTAGTGGGTTGGTGTGCGCACCCCATCTACAGAGGCTTTAAGTCTTTAAGTGTGGACTGCCCGGGTTCGAGTCCGGTCTGTGGCTCTCTCCTCATATGTCAATCCCCACTCTCTCTCTCTGTCCCTGGTTTCTGTCTCTGCTGGTTTCTGTTTTGGAGCAACGACCAAAAACCAGTAGATGTCGTGCTTGAGCTCCAGCATGAAACCAAAACAAACTGCTGTTAGGCCACGCCTCCTCCATCCTGAAGCCTCCGCTCTCCTCCAGAGACACACCTCCAACCCCTCTCCCCTCATGTTGCACTAAGGAGTTATGAATTAGAACGCACCGTAATTCGGACAAAATTGACCTCGTCTCAAGCTTCATTGTTGTGTTAGCATGCTAATGTTAGCGCTCTTTAGTTAGCTCGTAGCTTAGCATTTCATGTAAACTGACACAGAATGAGTGTGATCTAAAAACTCTTACTAACATCCAAATAATCAGTGAGTATGTTCTTCTTCTTCTCTCTAGTTCTTGACTAAAACAGCTTTTATACACAAGGGGAGGAGCCGGCCGTCCCGTCCATGTAAACACGGCTCTGACAACAACACAGCCAGTGGGACTCGAGCTTCTCCCTCATTGTAGACAGTCATGACTCAGAGACACATTTACACAGGACAGACTGGATTTATGATTTATTTATGTGGAACATGTCGCACATTCTTCCTTTAAGGCCAAAATCTTAGAAAACGTCATGATTCAAAGAATTATCTTCAGGTTTCATCAGTTGCTGTCTCAGTTGTTCATCATAGGAACAACTCTTTGTTCTAGGAGGGTTTATGAATTTGGCCTCTGATGTATAAAAAAATTAAAGAAATATGATTTATAATATGAAATTAGTTCACAAGAAGAGGAAGGACAGAGTTTAGCAAGCTGCAGGCATTCTGCATGAGAAGGATTAGTCCTTTCACTGATAATCTGGGTGAAACCCTGCAAACACTAAAAACCTCACAGTAACTTGTTTCACATTCTGCAACACCTCACTGGCATCTCTATATATGGGAAAGACTTCTCAGGAATGCAAACCAAACAAAGATAAAAACCAAATATGTCGTTTCTGACCTTTAAATCTGAGGGAACATGTTTGAGGAGGATTTTTCTCCCATGCAGAGGAGTCGTGCAGATTTGTGTTATCAGGCGTCATGTAATTTACCTCTGATACAGTCGTGGTGTTATGGGGACGTTTCTTTTTTTTTTTTTTTTAGCTGCAGCTGTGTCAACAGTCAGGGAAAACAGCTTACCTCCACTCCTTCAAACAGGAAAGAGTAAATGTTTTCTGTTTCACTGCACACACTTTATTTTCTGTAATGAGTCTCTAAGCATCGTCTGCATTTATAAAATCTGCAAAGATGACCTCAGAGTCTGACTGCCTGGGTTAAAGAGATGGAGGAGTTTTGAAGTGTAATTGTTTGATGTACTTGTCAGTATATATTACCACAGGAGATGCTGATCAGCGTGGCCTCAGCTAACTCTTTAAAAAAGGTAGTGAGGAGGTGTTCAGGTGCTCAGATGTCCTCCTGACTCCCTCACAGCAGCAGCTTTGTCCCGAGTGCACAAAGACTTCACTGTTCCTATCACCGGCCGTGTCGCTGCTCCTAAATGACAAGTCAATGACGCACACCAGAGGCTGTCAGAATTGGCAGGAATGTGTTTGATTGTTTCAGAAAGAGGGAACAAAAAAAAAACCTGTTGGAGTTAACTGAAAACTGTTTAAAAGAAGTTTCTCATATTTCTGCTTAAAATCAAACACATGCTCTGTAAAAACAAAAAATCATGACATACAATTCTAAGTTCTGGACCCCTCTTCCTAGATTGGCCAGCTCTGTTTGCACCTTTAAAAAAAAGCGGTAACACTTTATATTAAGGTGCTCGTAATAAGCATTAATAACAGATAATAAGTCACTTATAAGTCACTTATAGGACCTTATTAGATTCTTATTAACACAAATAAGACTATATTAGTGTTAATATAGGCATAATTAACAAATGTATTATGTCTTATAAGACATTTATAGGCTCTTATTAGAAACGTACTAACACTTTATATACCATCATAAACATTAATAAGATGTTTATGAACATTAGTAAGACTTCATGAGTGTTAATTAAACTATAAATTAATTTATAATTGGCTTGTAAGATATTAAGTAACACAAAGAAACTTGTTTATAGACCACTTATCAACATAAGATGTTTGTTGACATTGATACGACTTTATTAGGTTCATATTAATGCCTTATAAAGGTTAATAAATACTTTACTATGCACTTATTAACAGTTAATAAAGCTCTGGTAGTGAATCATCTGAAAAATAAATAAAAGTATATGAATAAACTTTGCAACTTGTCGTTTCTTTCTGATACGGACAGATCACATTTAAATTAAGGGTAGCCTACAAAATCTAGTCGGGCCATTAAATATTTACCATTATTATCAGTCTCAGGTGCAGGTTCAGGTTCATCTGTGCCCCCCCCCCCCCCCCCCCCCACTGATGCCTGATATTGAGGCTGAGCCGATGAGGGATGCCACTCGCTCCTCTGTCTGCGATAATTTCAGGCTCGGGTCCGGCTCGCCTCCTCCAGTCTGCATGCTGCTTCTTTTGAAGGCCGAGACTCGTTTTTTGTGGCAATTTTCAGGTCCGACCAATTTCTTTTAAACCTGAATGTAAAGCATTGTGATTATATTATAGCCTAGACTACACAAGTTAAATATCATGGATGTGGAATTTAAATATTCAAACCTCAGCTGGAGTTCGGTTGTCCACACCGACGCTGTTGACTGCAGCAGTGATTGGCAAGGACCATCCAAAATCCTAAAGAAACGTGGGTCAATCAGGTACCAGGTATCCACACCAAGGCACTCACGCTCCAGTAGGGTACTTCACATAAATCTCTTAATAGAGTGGGTGCAGCGACCTGAAAGAAAAACATAAGTGATGCTCATAAGAAGTGTGCTGGATGAAGAAGAAGTGGATGAGCAATACTTACCTCTCTAGTGACCTGGTAGACCATGATCTCAGTAACCAATCAGGCGGCCAACGGCTTCAGGTGAGATCTAGCTGTAATTCAGATGTTTTCAAGGAAAATCCTGGGAGAACAAACATTTTTGAACATGACATTGTTGTTAGAGAAGGTGCTTCTGTGAGAAGATTAACTTACAGGATCCCTGAGCGCCTGCTGGCCTCACTGAGGAGGGAGGTTAACCTGATGCCTTCCCTGGGGATCATCGAGGCTTCAAAGAGCTAGTGGTGTAACCCAGTGGTGCTTGTACCAAAGAAGGATGGAAGCATAAGGTTCTGCATTGATTTCAGGTACCTGAATTTAATTTCTCTATTTGATTTCTATCCAACACCAATAATGTATGAACTGCTTGAAAGGCATAATACTTGACCACAATAGATCTCTACAAGGGTTATTGGCAGATTCCTCTCATCGATCGGTCACAGGAGCTGACAGCCTTCAGGACACCATGGGGCCCTTTCCATTTCACAGTAATACCATTTGAGTTTCACAGCGCTCCAGCAACTTTTCAGAGACTCATGGACCAGGTCATTTGTTATTTCTCTGGTTTTGCTGCAGCATATCTAGATGACATTGTCATTTACAGTAACACGTGGGAGGAACACCTGCAAGCTGTCTTGGATCACCTTCATTCTGCCTGGCTGACTGTCATCCTATCGAAGTACCTAGGCCATGTCATCAATGGGGTTGTACGCCCTCAGGTCAACAAAATCCAGGCCATAGAGTCCTGTCCCCTGCCACAAACAAGGAAGCAGCTCTGATCTTTTTTGGGCTATCAGGCTTCTATCACCGCTTCATACCCAATTTCTCCAACAGGGCAGCTCTTCTCACAGACTAGATCTCGGAGTCCCAATCAGATCCAGTGGACAGAGATGGCAGTGGCAGCTTTCAGTGATATCCAGCAACCTCTTCTGCACAGCCCAAACTTTGACGAACATTTTCTTCTGCAAACTGATGCTTCTGACAGGGCTTTGGGAGCTGTGTTACTCCAGGGACTTCAGGATGATCGACATCCAGTCGCTTACATCAGCCGGAAACTGTTCCCCAGACAGGTTCGATATTTGACGGTGGAGAAGGAGGCACTGGCTAGTGGGCCCTTGAGTCCTTCCGGCACTACCTTCTTGCTCAAGAGTTCACCTTGGAGACGGATCACAAGGCCCGTTTGGTTTGTAAACTTGGTTTTCTATTTTTGGGTAAAATAAAAACCTACCTTTTCTTCAAACTTACTCCTGTGTCTCATGCCTTACTGCTTGGTCCCTAACAGTCCCCTACAAGAGAATCCTACTCACCAGGGTAAGAGTGTTTATAAGACACACTACAAGTGAAGGCCTGTGTCTGGCCATGAAATGTTTGTCTGATTTCACCTATGGCTTTGATGATGTCACCAGTTGTAATAATCCCAATGGATTTCATTACCTACATAAAGATGTGGGTTCTTTTTTAGGCTTTGGTACAGAAACCATCCAGTGGTGACGAGAAGACGTACCACTATCTCCTCACACAGAAATACGAGGGAAAATACGTACACCCATTTTTCTGCCGTACGTACGTTTGATAAGTGAGGGCCAATATGTGTTATGTTTTTGTCAACAGGGATATACAATGTGTTTCTACTCAGGTAAAGGACGTAAATTTCCAATAATACAGTTGTAAATTTACGAGAATAAAACAAAATGTTTTTTTGTTTTTTTTAAACGTGGCCCTAAGTGTTTAAGATTCAAACAAATCTGAAAATTCACACCCAGAAAACAAGGGCTGAAATACTGACAAAATCAAAACATATTTTGGTACCACATAGTTTACAAGTTTTATTTTAAAACAGAGATAATGCTTTGTGGTGTATCATGAATTAAACGGTATTGGAATATATCTTTGCTGCCGTGTATACGTTTATCATGGATGTTTTTCCCTTTAGGCTGTTATTATTCTAATTGAACTGACTTTGACAGGGAAGTGTACGAAGTGTGGAGTTCTTCATGCTGATCGCACGCCACAGTGGAGAGCAGTATCCTGACTTGTGATGAGCTTCTTCTATAGTATATCAAGGTAAGACAACACCACCAACCCTTGTGCCCTCCTCAAATGTATTTATATTTTTCTGCTACATTAAAGAACTTTTGACTTGCTCAAAACATTCAATTATTTTCAGGATTGTAACCCTTTAAATGCAAGGTTATTAGTTGAATGGTGATTAGAATCTTTGATATGTCAAAGACTAGCAACAAAATGTATTTGATTGCATTAATCTTTTTTATGGACACCTTCGTGGCCAAAATGTACACACAAAATCGGCAATAAAATGATAAATATTTGTTTTGTATTTTGCTGTTTTCTACACTTTTTATGGCTTTTGACGGTAGCAAGAGGGCTTTTTGTGATCTGTAAAAACAAAAGTTTGACACCATGAAGGGTAAAAGTAGCTTAGCTTAGCCACACTATGTAAATGAGTAAGGAATAGTTTAATGTAAGTTATGATGAAAGTTTTTTCTCTTTTGTTAATTTCACTCTTTTGTGGCGTCTCTCACACAGACCTTCAGTGTTTCATAGTACAGTTATTACAGTAAAGTGTCCCATGTTGTCTAATCAATAAAAAGCTCAACAATAAATTGATATAGAAAATCTTTAACCTTTTTTGTAGTACAACAGAGCTAATGGAAAATTGTGAATAAAAACAGATGTTATTTTAATACCTCAGTTTTGACACCATTTTTTTTTTCCAGGCACACATTCCCGGCCCACTGAAAATGGCTCTGCGACCCACTTATTGGTCCTGACCCACCAGTTGAGAGCCACTGGTCTAGGTAACAGGTGTGAAAAAAAACTTGATAATGACTTAATATATCTGTGTTTGTTTCAGGGTGGTGTACACCCACACAAACTTGCAAAATGACTTTTCCAAAAGACACGCCTGTGTTTTTTTTTTTTTCTGTGGACACAAGCTGCTGGTCTTCAGAGTGTGGAAACCCATTTATATATGATTTGACTAGTGGTATTGGAAATGTGATGGTCCTGGTTAGGGTAATAATAATGAACAGTAATTTCACACATCCATGCTGCTTCTTTTCTCGAGAAGTTTATATTCCAGTAAGGAAAGAAACCTGAAACGCTTCATTTCAGGTGCTTTCTCTTTAAGGCCCCCTCCTCCCCACGTGCCTACTTTCCTCTGACTGGCCAGCTGTCAAAATGTCTCTTATACAAACACACCTACAATTCACTTAGCAGACACTTTTATCCAAAGCGCCGTACATCAGAGAGTAAGTACAACACAAGCAAAAAGGGAACAGTGTCAGCAAGAGCAAACGATCAGCTTTGAGTCTGATTGGACACACAGGTGCTGACAGGAAGTGACCAGAGGCAAAGCACAACATTGAGGGCAGTTCTTGAGAGCTCTAATCAGTATAGAAACCATCTTATAAGTCGTCGTTATCAAACAAAAACCATCGTCATTACCATCATCATCATCAATAATATGGAGACCATCATCATTAAGTTAGTAGGTGTTCATAGAGCTGGGTCTTTAGCTTTTTCTTAAAGGTGCAGAGTTACTCTGCAGATCCAATGGAGTTTGGAAGTTCATTCCACCACCGGGGGGCGACAGAGGAGAAGAGTTTAGTCAGAGACTTAGGACCCTGTTGTGAAGGTTGGCTCAGACGCCTTTCTTTGGAGACGTTTTTGTCGCTGTTTTGTAAGCGAGCAGCAGAGTTTTAAATTTGATGCGAGCAGTAACTGGGAGCCAGTGTAAGGAGATGAACAGCGGAGTGACATGTGCTCTTTTAGGAAGGTTGAAGACCAGTCGTGCTGCTGCATTTTCTATCATTTGCAGAGGTTTGATAGTGCATGTAGGAAGACCAGCCAGAGAGTTGCAATAATCGATGCGTGATATCACAAGAGCCTGTACCAGGAGCTGTGTAGCGTGAAGGTCACCTAAAAGTGCTTTTACCCTGCATTAAAAATTACGGAAGCCCAAAGCGGACACATCAATGCATTTTATTTTACTCAAATCTCCCATGCTAACAATTCAAATCAGGTTGTTTTCTTGTGATTCTAACTTTTTTAATCAAGTTTCCTCGGGATAACTCTGCTTTTCCTGTGACAATGAGTTACTTTCCTGAGATTTCAAGAAAACCGCTGAAATTGACTCATCATCACAGGAAAACTAGCGTTGTTACATCGCAGTATGTGTTAAATATGTCAAATAAAGCAGGTTACATAAGTCAGGAGCTTGACAAAACAAACTAAAACTTGTTTTCATGGGAAAACTGAGTAAAATAAAAATCTTCTGATGCATGTCCGCTTCGGGCTTCCATAGAAAACAACCCAAAGAGTTCATCTTTCACATCAGCATGTTTTAGTTTAGCAGCTATAAACGCAGGCTAAAAATCTTGTTGCATTATTTTGCAGAGTGCTATAAGTTATGTACATTAACTACATTGATTTTATGAGAATTTAGTCCCTGCTGACCTCTGACCTCTGACCTTCTGACCGTGCTCTTCTGTGAATCAGCTCAGTGTTCTCCCTGAGTGAGGTCTGACTGCTGGTGAATCATTGTTTAGTCTGCTGCAGAGGTCACATGAAGGTCTGTGATGTAGATGCAAATGAACGGGTTTGAATGCACCGCGTGTTTGTGTCATTAATGTAAAGCTGCACCGACCAATCAGTGGTCCAAGATATGACCGCCTCAGTCACTAAACACCTGAACTGTGCAAACCTTATAAAGCTGTTAATGAACAACAGACTTTGCATAAATGACTTTGAGCAAACATACCGGTGTGCATCGTCGGAGGGACAAAGAGAAACAGAAAAGTTGAAGGGTGGTAAATGTGTAGCTTTTTGGCTCCCGATGGGAACTCGTCGCTGGCTGCTGTTTGTTTAGGCGAGGGGGTAAAAAACATGGCAGGGTGCAGATAGGAGGGAGGCTGCTCTCAGGAAGGGAAGGTGGTGCTTTTAAATTAGGAATGCAGAAAATTTGAGAACCACTAAAATTGAAAATGACCTCAACAAAGTGAGTCAACGATATGAGTATACTCTGCACAGCATGTCCAAATCACAGACTGTAAATATGAATGTTTGAAGCCTGAGTGACGTCACCCGTCTGTTCCTGCAGGGGGCGCTGGAGTCCCATCGATGGCGGTCTCCATGCTGGAAATGCTGTCTCAGTCTAACTTTCAGTCAACCTAACGACAGGCTGAGAGCTGGAGCTGAGGCGGGTTTTAAACCTCCTGACAAACCGTTACACCGCGCCCACCTGTCAATCAGGTCAGCTACACGCCTAACTATGGATAACATTATGTGACTTCTTGGAGCCAACCTCAAGTGGACACTCGATGAACTGCAGGATTTTGCACTTCTGCATTGGCATGATATTTCAAGACCAGAGGTTGCAGCTTGATCGTGTCCTGTGTTTAATGTTGTTGTTGTTGACAGACGCCGGCAGTATTGACATCAACCTCTCTCACTGTCCATGATGCACTCTGTCTTAAAGGACACGATCTTCATGTAGTGATATCAAAGGCTCCATTTGCAGCCTCCACTCTTGTCAGATAGTTTACTGCAGTTCATGTCTGATCTGTGTCACACTCTGTGTTTGTGTTTCTGCCTAATTGGACTGAAACTGCTCGGTGTCTCAGATACCCGCTCTATCAGCAGGATGCAGACGCTGCCTTCAAGTACCAATTAGCTCTCAGTGAGACGTCTCTCTCCTGACACTGCTGTTCCAGGAAGCTAAATCCCCCTGATCACAAATCATCAGCCTCCTATGAGCATATGATTGCACACCGAGCCCTGGAGACTTCTCTGGACGTTGAGATGACTCAGTTAACCTGCCAGAATTTGGTCATGGACAAAGATATTTTAAATCTTACATCAGATTTTATTATCAGATTTCTTTTGTACATTTGTTCCTTAATTTACACCTTTTTTCCAACAAGGTTCAGCTTTAAAGGAGCAATATGTAGCTCTGACACCTAGGGTTCAAAGTGGGTACTGCAGTCCAGATTCAAAACATCTCCCCCCAACATCCTCCATAAATCACAGACGTTCTCTCTGTCTCCACCAAACAGAGAAGAGCATTCATAGCCAAAGTGTTTGTATGATAATAATACAAATAAAGCCTTAAAATAAAGTGCTGCATGTCCTCTTATGACCTGCAAACATTACATGATGTATCGTTGATGTTACCGCCTGCTGAATAAACTGTGGGCGGAGCTTCTGCAGCCAGATGTTATCACTGTGATGGTGATTTCTTTCAAAAGGTGCAAACGACAAAAGACTTTCCATTCATCTTCTCACATTCCTTATCTGGTCTGCAGCTGGAGTTTAGCACAGTTATTCCTCCTGCATCCTCCTGTCATGTGAAGTGAGGAATCCCCGATAAAGAACACATGTGATGTGATATCTGAGGTCTGCTGAAACCTAAAAATAGAGCGAGTTTTTTGTGGTGTCACCTCCTCAGGAGACACAGAGGTTATCAGGCCACAGCAGTCAGGCGGCTTATAAATCACAGCCCGACCTCCTGACCACAGCAGCAGGCGCCTCGCTTTAACAGAGACACATGAAATGTGAGCGTGGGGGCGGTGGAGACGGATCTGTGTGTGTTTGTACGGTCAAAGGGGTCCTTGTTTAAAGATGAGATAATATCCTGCAGCAAGCTAATAAAGTTGTAAAGCTGGTGATTGAGATAAAAATAAGATGAGCCTCCAACGGCTGAAACAAAATAAAACATACTTAATAAATGTTAAACCAGCAGAGTTTGTGGTGATCTGTCACAGTAAGGTCCTATACAGTAATAGCTCTAGGGCGGCTGTGGCTCAACGTGCAACGGTCGTCTCTCAACCGAAAGGTCGGGGGTTCGACCCCCAGCTCCTGCAGCCACATGCCCGAGTGTCCTTGGTCAAGATACCTAACCCCGATTTGCTCCCACTACTTCCTCAGCAGCGTGTGAATGTGTTAGTTTAGTTTATTTGAATCAGTGTACAAAAAACAAAACATTAGTCTCAGAAGAGAAGAGATGCTTTGTACCAGATTTAGCTAGCTAGCTAATTTCCATCTGTTGTCCCTGGGCGTATGAATGGATGAGTTAATACTAATGTTTTAGTTCTTGAAATCGGTCCTGGCCTCAAGATTGGTCTCAAGACCACTTTTTGAAGGTCATGTAGCAAAGGGTTGAGGTGTGCCAGGGCTGCCATGATTAGAGCTATAGCCTCCACCAGACATGGAGCAATCTCACTCTGGCAGCAGTACGATGGGAAGTCACTGGGAAAGGAAAAGGAGGAGGTTATACACACATCATGTAGGTGCAGGCCAGAGCAAAAACAGCAGACTGAGGAAGAAGATATGCACTCTTAGTTTGAAATCAGGGAGAGAGAGAGAGAGAAGGAGCCACAGGTAGGACCTGAACCCGGGCCCCCCGCTTGAAGGACTAGCCTCTGTACATGAGGTGCATGCACTAACCACGAGGCTACCAGCTCCCCCTGTGTTTGACATTTCAACATCATGTGAAAACACCAAAACAGAGCTGCTGTCCCTCTGTTATAGAATAGAACTTTAATTGTCCACAAAGTGGAAAATTGTCTTTTGCTTCACAAGAACAAGACAGAAAAAAATAACATTCTGACAAACAAGACAACATTCAAGCATAGCAGGAAACCAGGAGAGCGCCTGTAGTCCTCGACAACATCACAGGCAGCATGGTTCATGACTTTAAAATAATAATTTAGTATAATAATAAGCCAGAGTTTAAAGACATTTCATAAAGTTATAGGTTTAAAAACAGTGATTTCATAAAACAATGTGCAGTTAGAGTTGAGGGGGGGGTCGTTTTTTCCTTTATGAATTTAATAATTTTATTGCATTTGGTACCACTCAGCTTCTGTGGAGTGTGTGTGTGTGTACCTTTTGAACGTTGGTGAGTAATGGTCCCGGACTGCAGCAGCTGGCAGCTGACACTTTAACAGATGAGCTGACACACAGACGGTGGAATCCGCAGAGTAAACACTCGCCGAGTGAGGCCGTCTGATGGTGAGAACCAGGCGAGACTCTGCTGAGCTTTACTCTCTGAAACCGATACTGAGGGATTATTCGTCGTGAACAGATACATGAATACTTGATTAAGTCTCTTCCTAAATGAAGTCAGCCGTCTGATAATGTTGAGGTTGTGTTGATAAATGTGTTGGAACAAGTTGATGCACTTGATTGAATGTGTGTCTGTTGTTATTCCAAACAGGAAGAACTCAATCTAAGATTTATTTTTGGGGTTTAGGACATTAAAGGTTATTTGTGATTCTTCACACTTAATTCATATAAATCAAGTATATCCTCTGAAAATAACTCTGTGAGTCATGACTGTCTACAATGGGTGTAACACCCGAGTCCCACTGTCTGTGATGTTTTCAGAGTTTTCAGAGTCCTATCTTCACTTTGTTTACATCGCCGGGACGGCCGGCTGACTCCTCCCCTCGTGTATAAAAGTTGTTTAATTGAGGGACTAGAGAAAAGAAGAATAACATACTGTACTCACTGCTTAACTGTGTTTCTAGATCACGCTCATTTCAGGTAAATTTACATGCAGTGTGAAGGTACGAGCATAATAAAGATCGCTAGCATTAGCATGCTAACACAACAATGCAGCGCGAGTTGTTTTGGTTTCATGCTGGTGCTCAAGGGCGACATCTGCTGGATCAAAACATCAATTATAAAGCCTTTTAAAAACAAAAAGAGTATAAAATCAGGGAGAATGAGCGGCCAATGATATGCGAGAAAGGAACCACAGGTCGGACTCGAACCCAAGCCGCCCACTTGAAGGGTTATAGCCTCCGTTCCTGGGGTGTGACCTCGCCTGTTTACAAGCATCACCTCCGTTAGAAATGACCATAGAGTATATTATTACAAACTCAGACTACCATCATCGTCTGACATCGAGAGGACGTTTAGATCAGAAAAGAAAAACTGTTCAGAGCATCACAAGGTAACATTTATTAACTGAAAAATGAGAGTGGCAGCAGACCGGCAATCAATGGAAATGTAAGTGAAGGCATTTTAATAAACTTTACTGTGACTCCTCTGGACAGACAACATGTGACACAGGGATTTCTTCACATGATGAAATGTGGTTCAGTCTTCAAATAGCATATCTTTGGTTCAGGCTGTACAGTGGTGATGTAATCGCTTTAAGCCAAGAAGCTTCTGGATCTGAAGTGACATTTTTAAGTTTAAGTTTCCATGTTTTTCCCCTCTCACACAATGTCCCAGAAGGATAGTTGATGGTTGGTGGCTTCGGCTCAAAAGGTAAAGTAGATTGTCAATCTACTGAAAGGTCAGAAATTTGTTTGATTTTTTTGTTTGTTTACATAAAATAACATTGAGATGCAAAAGCTGATAAGAGTCGTCTCTGTATATGATGTACCTGCTCTAACAACAAAGCCTAACATTAGCGTACATAAGGCCTGAGTACCCGAGTACTCGTTTGCACCCCTAGTGTCCATCACATGGTGACCTGTGTGAGCATCGACTCACACAGGAGGGGGGAGAGACAGCGCTCTACAATGTTTAGAATCTGGACTGCAGTACCCATTTTAAACACTAGGGGCAGAGTTACATATGGCTCCTTTAATAAAATTGTGCACACAAAAGAAGGTCACTTTTTGGGACTTCAGGGGCGCTTTAACCTATTTTGTGTTAATAAAGAAACATTCTAGGACGTGCAGTGAAACCATCTAAATTATTGTTTGATTGGTTCAAATGAATAAAAATTGAACAGCACACAGTCGTGCTTTAAATAGTATTAGCGATGCATATATACATATTCATACGGTGCCTTCATGCAGTGAACAAACGTTGACACATTAGCAACATATTTACATCGATTTAACACAAATAGCGTCATTTAGAAGTGAGCTGCATGGGTACTATTGAATATTCACAATCCAGGCACACAGGCTCTTATTATTCAACCGTGCACAATGTCTCTCGTATTTAGAGCTCAACTTGAAGCTATAATTGAAGTGTATCCAGCGTGTGTTGCCTTGCAGGTGAGGGATCTTCCAGTGATGGCTGCGATGGCTGCAATGACAGTAATTCAGTTTGTTTACAGTGTTTGCAGGGGGAAGTAGCAATCTTCTGCCTGTGTGTGTGTACACATAGGCAGAAGATGTGTACATATATTGAACAAACTCTCCTCACAGTCGTCCAGCTCTCCTCTTCAGCACAGCCTGCACTGTCACTCTTAATCCGTGCGACCGGGTGCAGCCGGGAGCTCAAAGTTTTTTGCTCTCAGTGAATGTTGACGTTTGCAAAAAAAAAAAGTCTTTGTTGTGCAGCAAAGCCGAGGCTTCATCCCCCGCGCTTTGACTTCCAAATGAAGCTCTACACTGTCTGATACCCCTGCTGCAAAAGTTAAGCACTCAAAAGGCTGGTTTAGCTCGTTTTTCAGCTGTGATGATCCAGCTTTCACCCTCCACATGTCCGGGGCTAAGGCTTCCCTCTTAGATTCAGCTTAGGGAACACATCCATAACAGCAAGCAAAGAGTCAGCGAGCGCAAATGAAGGGACACACGGGAAGCTCTGGTGACGAGGTGCAGGAAGACGCAGCGCGCTCACCACTGGGACGTCCTGTGCAGACCGTTCCCCTGCAGAAGAAGAGACACATGGCTGTCAATCAAACAGCAACATAACACTGGAAACTGAAAATGTTTATGGTTTCAGCTTCCATCGAAATGGATCTGAAACATTTGCAGATTGAGTATTGATTGAGGAGAGCAGCTCTGTCTGGATTCACAACAAATATAGTAGAGCAGTTTGCTAAATGTTAAGGTAAAACACCTTCATGTGAACTTTAATATTTGCATAATTCCTCATAAACTTCAACACTATGAAGCGTTTATTATGAGGGGGATATAAATAACTGGATAATAAGGAACTTTAAAACAGTCTGTATGTTTACATGCAGGTAGAAAAAGTAGATTTACTGCGTCAGTCTGACTAAAACTTGACTTTTAAAATGCATGTCAACATGTATTAGTCCAGCTGACATGGCACTAAATTGACTGGAGAAGTTAAATTTTGCATCACTAGTCTTAATTTCAATCATTTTTATCTCAAAATTGACCGGAAAATTGGATGAAATTGCATCAAGTGTAACTGTGTTGAATCCAAACTTCCTCTGCAAAAGTTAAAGAAGCAGAAAACTTTTCAAAGACACCTTTAAAGCTCCAAGAACAGTTTTTTAAGACTTACATTTTCAAGAAGACACATTTTGGTGTACAGAGAATATATATAAAAAAAAAAAAGATTTTCAGTAGCGTCGTTTCAAAAAGAGGAAACATGAAAGAGTTCAGCGAGTCCAGTGAGCAGAAAGAGTCACAGACACGAGGCCTTGAGAGATTAAAACTCCACAAGGTAAGAAGAAGAAAAAAAAAACCCAGACAAAGAGGTGATTCATAGAAAAACCTGTAGAGGAAGTTGCTATGGATACGGCCGGCATGCACAGAGTCAGGGGAATAGAGAAGCATCTTGAGGTAAGCAAGTAGATAAAGAGAGAAGAGGGAGGAGGAGGAGGAGGAGGAGGAGTAGGGGGTCGACCTACGCTATTTCCGTTTGTCTGAGTGTATGCTGCGTTCCCGATGTCTGTGTGTGTGGAGGGGGTGCTGCTCCCGCTGTTGGCTGCAGAGTTGGTGGACGCTCTGGGAATGACCATGTCAAAGGACGAGTCCGGAGGGTGCTGCATGAAGTGACAACACGGCCGGTGAAAAGAAGATAAAAAAAGAAATCATGGAGGGGTGTGTGTCTGCAATCACCTGCTCTTTTTACGATACCTTCAGAAAGTGCTCAAAGTTAAAATCCACTTCTCCATGTTCCTCTAACTCTAACATGTGTCTCTAGTCCGTCTACAAACCCCCCAATGATGAGAAAAGTCCATCCTCTCCGTCTTTCGCCTGCTTTACTTTTCAGAAAATGTGTGCTCAAACAGGCCGTTTGGAGATTTTCCCTTCATGACATCACAAAGAGCAGTAGCCCCTCCCCCAGGTGGGTGACACTCCCACAGCTAGGTGTTTGTTCTGCCCTCTGAGTCTGCTTTCTCACCGTAAACAATAGGACATGGAGCGAGAAAGACCGAGTACACCCGAGCCCTTCCAGAGAGGGGGCGTGGTCAGACACAGCTCATTTACATATTTAAAGGTACAGACACAGAAACAGCCTGTTCTGAGCAGGGCTGAAATAGAGGGGTTTATAGACATGATCAAATACAGGATCAGAGTGGATTTAGAACAAGAAACTTCACACACATCTGAGACTTATTTACACTGGTTGAAGAGGAGGAGGATATGTCACCTTTAATGTGCCTCAGTTACCATCAGATGTTACCGTCACTAGCAGTAAGACCACAGGATACCATGTGTAACAGGAACCAGCTGTTCAGACTATTCATGCCATGTTTATAAAATGTGTGTACTCACATTTCCCACTGCTTTGGTGATGAGAGCCAGCTCGGTGGGCTGGTACACTGAACTCCTCAGCTGACCCGTGTAGCCGCTGTACGGTGACACAGGCTTGGACGCTGTGATGGAAAGACAAGAGACAAACAAATGTCATTGTTTACTTGGCCAATAAGCCTCCTGTGTGATATATTTAGGCTGCTTTAGTGCTGTCGTTCCTATGGCAACCATCTCTTTAAAATCTTTATATCGCAATCACAGGAGCACTCAATCACAATAACAAGACCACGAGACGTTATCTGTCCCGCGCTCTGAGGGAAACGCCCCGCAGAGACGGAGATATGAGATGACTTTGTCACACTTTGTGTCACCTCGTGTCAAACATTTTCCCCTGGATGAAACTGTTGCCACACCTCAGTTGCCGTGGAGACAGCGCAAACACAGGGAGTGATGGGAATGAGAGGCAGAGTGGGAGTGTGTGTGTGTGTGTGTGTGTGTACAGTGGTTAGGGATGCAGTTAGGAACCAGACACTCATTAACAGGAATGATTCAGAGGAGATGCTCCCTCCCTTTACTGCCCGACTGAAAGTCTGCGAACACAATGACTAAACAGACTTCTAATCTAATCGCTGCCGACGACTTTTATTGACTTTAATTAATTACAAAGAAACGAGCTAACAAAGTCAGGAGTCGACTGGTGAGTAAGTGATTAAGAAAGAAGACTAATGACAGCTTTGAATCATAAACCAACAGCTGATTTTCAGATCTCATAACAGCAGAGACACATCATGAAACATTCACAGAGAACTGAGAATTGAATTCTCCCTCTGCATTTATTTTTGATTATTAATCGATTAAATAAAATACCCAGAAGCATTTGATCAAATCATCTTTCATCCGTCCAAAATTAGAGAACAAGTGAGGCCGGGCGTACACTGACTGTAGGCCCAAGTCGTTTCTTCCGATCACGGCCCGATCAGCCGCTCCCGACCACTCGGACGAATTCCTGTCTTAATTGAAATGTTGATCTGCAGTACGACTGACAGTCAGAGCAGAGCCATGAGCTGATTCCCAACTTAAGGACTATTTTTTTTCTTTATTGCACCGGCCCAAACTGACTGATATTGTCAGAAATCACCATGGCGATAGCCTGCAGGCATGATGCGTGATCCCCTTCCTATCATGAAAGATATGAACAAGAGACAACACGGCAGGAACTAGCTACAGACCCTTTTGTGATGATTACAGTTAGGCTAGTTTGCTTCTGATGCTGAGTGTGTGTGTGTGTGTGAATGTTTCTCTGTGTGTGTGTGTGTGTGTGTGTGTGCATGTTTCTGTGTGTGTGTGTGTGTGTGTGTGTGTGTGCATGTTTCTGTGTGTGTGTGTGTGTGTGTGCATGTTTCTGTGTGTGTGTGTGTGTGTGTGTGTGTGTGTGTGTGTGTGTGTGTGTGTGTGTGTGCATGTTTCTGTGTGTGTGTGCGCATGTTTCTGTGTGTGTGTGTGTGTGTGCATGTTTCTATGTGTGTGAGACAGAGAGTGTTTTTGACGGTGATTGTATTCGAGCTGTGCAAGTGAAACAACTGAAGATCTGACTTCATTCATTCATTTCTAATGGACTCCTGAGACGATGATTCAGCATTGTGATGCTACGTCCTGATCGAACACATAGAAGAAAGCA
Source organism: Labrus bergylta (assembly GCF_963930695.1). NCBI lineage: Eukaryota > Metazoa > Chordata > Actinopteri > Labriformes > Labridae > Labrus > Labrus bergylta. Next base: position 1,468,201 of record NC_089215.1, on the reverse strand, counting down.
AAGCATATTGAGATCATCATATATAAACTGCAGACTTAATGGTGAACATTGTGACTTTGTTATAAGTGTTACCTAAGAAATGTATGTGCAAATGAGACTAAGACTAATATTTGTGACTGCATTAGGTCGACGTTTTAATGGTGTATTATGGGTAATATTGAGAAAACTCCTCCATTACTTTTTACATCAGCGCTGCTAACCTCAACACCACCATGACATAAAGCTGACAGTCTGTAACAGCCACACCACGCTCTCTCCACCTCATCATCTATGATTATCCAACGTCCCAACCACCAGCTCTCATTATAACGAGCACGGCGCTGTGAGGACACCAGACCGCAGCACTCAGTGTTCTGATCCTTGTCACTTTTTTCACTGCAGAGTCAGATCCTGTTCGGGGCTCAGGACTTCAACAGACGCAGATCAAATTCTGCGTGCTCATCACAGAGATGCAAAACAACCTTTTTTGGGACAATCTGTCCCGTCTGGTTTTCTGTGAAGGCTTGAAACTTTAACTCATCACATGCAAAGTCATTCTGCTAATTCTGTGATAAGTGATTTATCGAACAAACAAAAAGGACAGAAGTGACACTTTAATCTCTGCAGATATTCCTCTTTACAGAAACTGTGGGTCGTAAAAAAAAGCGTGGGAGCCCGTGTTGACATTTCAATGACACCGCTGGTTTGACCTTGACTCACCTGTAATCAGGGAGGTAGCTGTGTGACTTGTGTGTCACACTAAGTGATGTAACTCACACTCCCCTCTAATTATTTCCTCACAAACAAAAGTGGGAGTGACCATGCCACATGAATATGTGGAGTTTTGCATGAAGCTGTAGTTACGCCACACCTCAGCAAAGTGTTGGACTTCTCAAAGCTTCAATCTGCTTTGCCAGAAGTATATCATGAGCTATCAGTTTAGAAACAGCCATGAGCAAACTGCAGCTCAGACTTTAAGATTTTAAGGAAATCTAGTGAAAAGTGAGTGTTTGTTGGGAGAAGGGGGAGAATATGTCCTCTTTAATAGGTGTAAAAGAGCTGAATTATATATCCTCTTTGTTGTTGTTGGAATAACCCTGATTGTTAATTGGAGCTTTTCATGCTCTCTACCGGTCCATCACATTGCTGGTGGATGTAGATAAGTCACTCTTGGTGCAAACATTCAGGCAGCTCGGCTTTTGTCCGGTACCTGATTCAGATCACAGGAGTGTCTGTGTTGAAATCCAACTAACCCTGAATAGAAAGACTTTCATGCATATATAGGTAGAACACAGGAGAAAATCTCATTTTAAGATGAATTCTTCTAGAACAACATTAAAACAAAGATGTGTTTCAATTTATGGAGTAAAATTATGGAAATGTCAAGAGAGAGCCTTACATTGCTGTTTAAAGTCTTTATATGTGATTTTTCACACTTAAATAGAAATCAAGTATATCCTCTGAAAATAACTCTGTGAGTCATGACTGTCTACAATGGGTGTAACACCCGAGTCCCACTGTCTGTGATGTTTTCAGAGTCCTATCTTCAGTTTGTTTACATCGCCAGGACGGCCGGCTGACTCCTCCCCTCGTGTATAACAGTTGTTTAATTGAGGGACTAGAGAAAAGAAGAATAACATACTGTACTCACTGCTTAACTGTGTTTCTAGATCACGCTCATTTCAGGTAAATTTACATGCAGTGTGAAGATACCAGCATAATAAAGATCGCTAGCATTAGCATGCTAACACAACAATGCAGCGCAAGTTGTTTTGGTTTCATGCTGGTGCTCAAGGGCGACATCTGCTGGATCAAAAAATCACGTATAAAGACTTTAAACACTCTCAAAACTCAACTCAAAACCTTTTTTGTGAAGAAAATATTTTTCCAGTATGAGGCAGAAGAATTATGTTTAAATTGATTGGGTTGAATTGGTCAACTCTTAAAGTTGACCTGAATGATTTGTTTCTCTTTCCTATGTTAAGTGTGTGGTGGATTGTACCCACACGAGGCGTATATAAATGTGAACGTAAATGTAAGTAAGTAAGTTTTTCTTCTTCCTGCACCTTTTCATTCTTTGTAAAGGCAAAAAAATAAATAAAGATTTCTCTACATTGTATGTCATAAAAAGAATGAAATAAAACAAATGAAATGAAATCATATATAGATACTGATTTAGGGAGTGGTTTCTCACATTTTTCCGCAGCAGTTTTTCTAATTTATTAAGTTCAGTTCTGGATCAAACATGCTGCCAATCAAGTCTCTTCAGATGAGCTTGGACGAGGTATTTGGTTTCAATTATCAAATGTAATGTAGACAGGTGTAACATGGATCCATTTCAGTTGAGTAAAACATTTTTAGGATCGTAAAGTCCTCAGATTCAGGGTAACCGTTGGAACACATCATGGCAGTTTGGGTATTCCTTCAAACTGTTCTGTTTTCTCTTAGATTACTTTAACTATGAAGGTGAAATAAACAACATTTGACACTGATAGTTCAAAGACGAGCTTTTAATATGTCTGAGCTGATAATATGTCTACACTCCTGCGCTCCTGTATATATTCCCATTCTTAGTTTTGATATTTTTAGTGTTTATTTACTTTGTATTTAACATTATATTGTGTTTAGATTTGCTAACATTGTGTTTTTTACTCACATTGTGTGTTTGGACAACCTGCTGCTGTAACGCCACAATTTCCCAGTTTGGGATCAATAAAGTAATTCTATTCTATTCTATTCTATTCGATTAAAATTTCAGCCTCTACATACCTTGGTTGGGCTCGTCCATCGAGAACGCCTTGTTTTCCATGAACATGTTCTGGGAGCTTTGTTCCTTCAGGATCGTCTCGTAGCCGACGCCTCTGGTCGGGTAAACGTCTTCCCCGACGTCCTGCTGGCTCTCCTCGTCGCTGCTCAAACAGCACAGTTCAGGAATGGTGTAGACGACGAGGAACACCCACGCATTGGCCACCAAGGCGATGGCCAGCGTCGGGTCGTCCCACGTCGGGCCTCCGGTTCTTTCGTTCCCATAGACGTACATGACGATCCACGCCACCCAGATACCAACGGAGAGGAAGCTCGCAAGGAAGATACAAGCGGCGTCCTTTTTCCACTGCTTGTATTTGCCCCCCATGGCGGCTAGACTTGCCACCACCACCGCCAGGATCAGGTTCATCACGTAGATCAGCGCCATGACAAAGTCCTGGTTGGCGATGTTGCACGGCGTGGCCGTGGCTCGGCTCGTTTCCGCGGTGGCGTTCATCGGCCCCAGCGGGTGCCGCACCACCGTGATGATCAGCCACTCGGTGTTGATGACCACCTCCACCAGCCACAGCCCCAACGCCCCCAGGCACAGCGCCCAAGCCCGGGGCCCGCCGTTCAGCCTGACGAGGACGTTCAGCCGCACGCTCTGCATCAGGAGGCAGGCGAAGCAGCCGGCGAACAGCACGCCGAAGAGAAACCGCCGCGACGCGCAGGTGGAGAAGTCCTTCCCCACGATGAAGGCGAAGGTCAGGCAGAAGAGACCGCCGGTGCAGACGAGGAAGAAGGCGTGAAGGGGGATCGAGCTTTTTCGGTTCTTGTCCTGCGTGAAGGGTATGCTGGCGAGCAGCGAGATGAACAGCACAAAGGTGAAGACGACGCCCGCCGCCGCAAAGGCCTCCAACACGACGCCCCACACCAAGCTGGTGTCACACAGGTTGTAGTAAAGGGAGTCCAGGTTAGGGCCACAACCCTGAGGGGTGACGTTGGCGGCCATGGTTACACGGAAAGACCAGAGGTGGATGAGGCGTTCTGGATCCTGACGGTACCTGATCGGATGTACAAACAGAAATGAGTCTGAGACTAACGTGGAGAATTCTTAACAAAGACTCAGAAGCGTCATCAGGGCAGGATAATGATACAGTCGACACCCAATTAAGCAAATAGTTCACTCGCATGAGTCATTAAACACATCGGATTCCAAGCAAACCTTTGTCATTAACGTTTACTCTGAAATGTTACATAAAAAAGTTACGCAAGAGTCTTCCAGAGCTCAGCACTCTTCAAACACATCCCAGAAACTGGACTTTTTTCCCCCCAGCTCTGAATGTTAATCATTATTGAGATCTGTGGACAAATATTGTTTCTGTACAATGCGACTGAGCCAGGATCAATGAGGTGAAGGTTTGTTAAACCTTTGGTGCAGAAAGTGGAAGTGTAAATACTGTTTGGACTTTAAAAATGTATCTTCCTTACATGCACTCTGTGAGTAGTTACACACATTAAGATTTCTCATAGTCCACTGCACAGCTCCTACATTGCACCTTTTGTGTTTTTTATCTTTTATTTTTATGTTTTATTTTTTATATTTTCATATTTTACATTTTACATTTTTATATTTTACATTTCATATTTTATTTTTTATTTTTTATTTTTTATTTTTTATATTTTACATTTTACATTTTACATTTTATTTTATATTTTGTTATTTTATATTTTATATTTTATATTTTATATTTTTATATATTACATTTCATATTTTATTTTTATATTTTCATATTTTACATTTTACATTTTACATTTTACATTTTATTTTATATTTTTATATTTTATATTTTTATATTTTACATTTCATATTTTATTTTTTATATTTTATATTTTATATTTTATATTTTATATTTTATATTTTATATTTTGTATTTTGTATTTTTTAAATTCTATGTTATATATTGTAATAGCTTCTTATTCTGTATTATTTAAGTTGATGCTAGTTCTGCTTTATTTCCTTGTTAATTGTTTAGCACCAATACACCAAGTCAAATTCCTTGTATGTGTAAATGTACTCGGCAGTAAACCCAGATTCTGATTCTGATTCTGATTCTGATTCTGTAAAGGACATTTTAAAACCTAGTGTCCAAAACTCAGAGTGAATCTTTATCTGCTTCCTAACATCATCACAGCCCGGGTCGTGTCTTTCTGCCTCATCTGGACGGTTCTTTTTTGTTCCTGTCAGATTGAATTTCACTGAGGACAGTCTCTGAGGCAAATCAATAAGAAACGTTCAGTCCTTCTGACTTATATGAACGAACTCTCCAAAAAGGATGGAACAAAAAAAGAAAGTGTTACTGTTACTTTAAGTACCCAGATGGTGTGGGTCGGTCAATTATGAGGGCAGTGTGTAATGGAAAAAATTCTGTTTACTGTTGAGGACACATTTTACTTACAGCTCGCTTGAGAAATGCTACAATAATTTAATACGTAATATTCTTGTTTTGTCTTTACCCAAGGATGAAGGTTTCTCACAAATTGCTAAATATCAAAGATACTCAGACTTGAAGTTTCCTTCACATTACTGTTGTGCGACATGTTGAAATGTGTTTTTCTGTGAAGCATGTGTATATAAACTCAAGTATATTGTGATTACTTGGAGCTTTCCTTCAGACTGTATTGACACTCTGAAGCTTTGTTCCTTCTACTTGCAAGAAGAATGAAACTAAACAAAGACATCGATTGACTCATGATCCTTTCTTTTGCATTGTTCACAGAAATTTCCAGCACAAAGTGATCGTGTCTTTGTGAGAAAACTGTCGGTCATTCAGTGGATTATAACTAATGTTTTTATTAGTTTTAGGGTGCGACCTCTAATCACCCACTCCTCATATCCTGGCTGATTAGACCGGGACAGGATGAGAGTAGGCGGAGCTATGGTGAGGAGTTATGATGTCATGAATTCTAAGCACCAACAAGCATGATAACAGGTCATCAAGTCCTCCAACAGTAGAGGAGCTGTCAGTCACACAAACTAGTCCACACCCACATGTTCCACAGAAGAGAAACTGTGTTCTATACTAGTCCTATTTATTTATTTGGCAGAAAGTGCAGTATGCAAACAAATGCCAGAGATCCGCAGTTTGATAAAAATAACCAGAAGTCTACATCGATCTACATTCTGCATCTGACCAGTCTCTCTTGCGTAATGTTTCCCACAATGCAAAGCGCCAGGTGAGAGATAGAAATGACGGACAGCAGCTGAGAGGAAATAATCAGAATCAGACCAAACCTCACAAACGTACCACACATGATCTCTTTTGATTCCCTAAATCCCTAAGTGGTTTTCAACTGGTCTAGCCTCAGGACCCACCAGACCCCTCATGAAAAATGGCGACCTGAAGTTCAGATATTTTTTAAACAATCAGATTTGTTCAATGAAAAATTATGTCGTTTGGACAAAACGAGACAGAACAAAGACACAAAATCAAACAAACATATTTTAAAAAGTGACAGAAAATGACTCAGAAGTCAATTAAGCGTTCAAATAAAAGTTCTAAAGTTCCCCCGCATGTTGTTCCCTTCACTCTCTCTCTTAGACTCCAAAATATCGTGAATCTCATCGCTTACAAACTGAACAAAGATCGAGACCCAAGACCTACAAGGGCTGCAAAGTTCTCCAGTGATGACTACAAGAGTGAAGAATTATATTTGACCGTGCATTGGATTGGACGCAGCCTCAGCACGATGCAAACACATGTACACTGAATAAAGATTAGAAGGAACGGGTTTAAAGGTTTAAAGGGGCACATGTTTATTCTCTCCAGGCTCTTCAAAGAAAGGTCAACGTGTTTGTGCCCAATAAGAACTAATCTCACTGAATCTGTTTCTTTTCATCTTTTGAGTTCAAGCAGCGGCTCAACTAATGATGTCAGAAATGTTCGATACTTTTTATAATGCAGCTACGTTTTAAACGATCCAGTTTCTGACTTTGTTATTGTCTTAGTATCAAAAAGGTCCAAAGATTTAAAAGACTAAAGATCAGCCGTATTGTTTACGCAATGCTACCTCTAGAGAGAGAGAGAGAGAGAGAGAGAGAGAGAGAGAGAGAGAGAGAGAGAGAGAGAGAGAGACAGAGAGAGAGAGGGAGAGAGAGAGAGAGAGAGAGAGACAGAGAGAGAGAGAGAGAGAGGGAGAGAGAGAGAGAGAGAGAGAGGGAGAGAGGGAGAGAGAGAGAGAGAGAGAGGGAGAGAGGGAGCGAGAGAGGGAGAGAGAGAGAGAGAGAGGGGGAGAGAGAGGCAGAGAGAGAGAGAGAGAGACAGAGAGAGAGAGAGGGAGAGAGGGAGAGAGAGAGAGAGAGAGAGGGAGAGAGGGAGAGAGAGAGAGA
>NC_089215.1:1421028-1460887 GCF_963930695.1 Labrus bergylta | reverse complement strand
TTGAGGAAAGAGCAGAAACTGTCCTCGTTGTCACAGGAACACAGAGTTAAAATAAGATGTAAGGATGTTTGTCCGCTTAGGGCTTCCGTAGTATCCAAACAGGTATCTATCTACATGGTTTATGATTAAAGTTTATAACTTTAGTACTGCCACTCTGTTTACACTAACAGCTGTAAAAACTGCACATCTGCATCTGCAGCTCAGCTCGTTCATTTGCAAAGACAAAACCAAAATTAATTTAAAAGGAGGACTTACATGAAACGAAATATGTTTCTTATTCCTCCTCATATGAACATTTCTCACTCTAACATGAGGTAATGCATCTGATCCTTTATTAACCGAATTCACTCTAACTTCAGGGATACAACATCATCTGAACACATAATAATCTGCATGTTAGACCCACAATAACATCCTAAATATCCCTAATACAAGCAGGTACACTTAATCAGAAAACTACAAAACTACATTTTGAATGCACACATTCCCCCTGTAATGTTCATGTATGTTTCCAAATATGCAGAAAAAACATCAAAAAGTCAAATGTGATTAAAATGAGATCCTACCTGGATGTTTTTGTGTGGCTGGTTTTCTCTGTGACGTGTCTCCACCACCTGCTCCTCCAGACTGCAGGTTGGACACTAAATCCTCTGAGAGAGTCTACAAAAAGTTGCAGCACCACGTCCGAGTCTGGTTTAAGTCCACATCAGACTGGTCTAAGAGGAATCCACTTCAAGTTAAAGCGGCTGAGAAAAAGTTAAAGAACCACAGGAGCGATTCTCTGAGCGAGCAGACTGATGTGACGAGCTCTCTCTCTCTCTTTCTCTCTCCCTCTCTCTCTCTCTCTCTCACACACACACACACACACACACACACACACACACAGTTTCAATATCTTATAATAAAAGTCCTACCTTAAGAAGCTCTTCAGCTTCTCTATTCCTGATTCTTTTGCGTGTAGAAATTTAAATTGTATTTTATTTCATGTTTTCCATCAAATGTAATTTCAGTCTCTCTAAAGCCTCTGACCTCAGTGTGGGGTGGGGGTGACACCTGGTGGTGAAAAAGTGGTAATACCCCAGCAGCAGTTCAGGGAGGTTCAGCCACATTAAATTGGCAGCAAAGTACAGAAAATGAAAAAAATCCCATTGTCATTAAAAGGTCAAGTTTTCCTAACTTTATCAGTTAAATGAATTATTTCAGCTCAAGTGCAAAGTCACAATGAAGTGCTGAAGATTAAAGCAACTGATAGGGGCTTTCACACGGGCAGAAAACTCCTGAAAAACTCCTGATATTTACAGGAGGAGCTGCATGTGAGAACCCAACCTGCTGAATATTTCACCCAGAGTCAGAGCGGGTGGTTATTTACTTTGTACAGAATTAAATGAACATTTATTTGGACATGTTTTACTGATGAACGAATGGAAAAGGACTTGAGCTTGTATCGTCTTTTTCTCCTTTTCTGACTTCTCAAAGCTCTTTTACACCGCAGGTCACACCTACACATTCACACACTGATGGTAGAGGCTGCTGAGTAAAGAGTCCATCAGAAGTAATGTAGCTGCAGGAGCTGGGGATTGAACCCCTGAGCCTCTGGTTCAGAGACGACCGACATTACCGCTGGACCACAGCCGCCCCAAATGTACTTTGATATTTTCTGACTCGCTCAGAGCACTTTGAAGTCCGAGGCTTAACGTCCCACTGGAACAACAAAGTTCATCTCATTGAGTTCTTCTCAGGATTATTAGATTTTATATTTCTCTTCTCTTTTCTCTAAATGACGATATCTCTCTCCCTAGAGTTGTGTTCTTGTCTCTGGTATTTGTGGCCCTGAACAAATTGTGCAGCTTTCACCAAATAATAATAATAATGAAGTCTTTCCGTGATCTGAACAAAAAGGGGCGCTGAAGAAGCAACTTATTTCTCCTTTTCAAACACGGCCTCATAAGATCACTGATGTCACTTGATATCTTCTTATGGAGGACTCAAAGTGCCAAAATGAAATATATAAATATATAATTAATCAAATCATCAATTATTTAATATTGGAAATGAATCAACAAATATATAAATAAATATATAATTATTTAATTAATTAAATGCATGTGTTATTAAATAATTATTTAAATGTGTCATTGATTATTTAAAATTGGTAATATATAAATAAATATATACATAATCTATGAAATACAGAAATAATTAAATAAATGTTTAAATAATTATTTAAAATGTTCATTCATTCTATGTAAAAACACATCTATTTATTCCACTATTTATTTAATTATTTCATGTTTCCTGCTCCAGCAGTGCATCATGAAATAATTTTATCTGTCATCCTCTCCCATCAAACTCAGTGGGCGGGATTAACGCTGATCGAGTCACAAACCATTGCTTTGGTCTGAAGGGTTGCCAGAATAGGCGGTTTCCCACCAAACAAACAAACAAACAAACATGGCAGCAATCACAGAGGATCCGCATGAGCTGGTAGCCCACACCGGACACGATGCTGTAGAACGGCAGTGGGGATGTCAAAAGCCGGGCGCCCTGCTCCGGGTGTGTGCTGCGGCCCCGTACCGGAGAAGCGCTGGACAACTTCTTCTAAGTTTGTGAACACTCTTCGGTCAATATCTTGGTCAGAGAGACCGGAAATAACTCCAAGAAGAATGAATGAACATTTTAAATAATTATTTAAACATTTATTTAATTATTTATGTATTTCATAAATTATTTATTTATTTATTTATTACCAATTTTAAATAATTAATGACATATTTAAATAATTATTTAATTATTTAATAACATGCATTTAATTATTTAAATAATTATATATTTATTTATATATTTGTTGATTTATTTCCAATATTAAATAATTGATGACACATTTAATGATTTAATGAATTATATATTTATATATTTCATTTTGGCACTTTTAGTCCTCCATACCTTCTGGGTGGATTTAGGAAAATGTATATTTACATTTCATCAAACTGTCTTCAGTTAGGATATTTCTCTGAAAATACATGTTGATATGTGTCATAAAAACAAACATTTAAAGACAAGACTAAGGCATCCTCTAAAAATCACAACCGACAGAAAGAAAATCATGAATTTCTTCCTCTAATTTGAATAAATCTGCAGCATTAGGCCGACAGTGTGTGCTCTTATTTTGACAGAGATTTTAAAGATCAGAGTAAGAGTGATGATTTGTGTGCGTCTGAGCGCTCTGTCAATGATTAAAGGAGCGGTAGTTCACTCAGAGAAAAGCTCCTCCTGCTCCTCATATGTTCCTCCAGTTTACTTTCACTCACACTTGTTGCTCAAGAGCTGATTTTTCCCCGCTTCATTTCCCTCAGTGAACGCACCGCCTCACCGCAGACAGAGTGGTACAGCATCTTGTTTGGACTCTTTTTTTTTTACTGTATGACTCACACACACACACAGAGAGAGAGGATCCAGCTTTTGTAATCCTCCAGTAAAGGACCGGGGTTTATCTTTTCAGATGTAGACTAGATGCAGATCAGACCGGTTTTCCCTGCATGAGTTTGACCTCCAGCTCTGCCTCCACGTTTTCAGAGCTCGTCCTCACATTATGTCATTAAAGACTGATTCACCGTCTCCTCGTACCAAAACCCCCAGAGAGACATGAGAGAGGAGGAGCTCTGCAGGGACAAATTCATTACTGTCTGACCTTTCTCTAAAACTCTACAGCAGGGGTGTCCAAAGTGCGGCCCGAGGGCCATTTGCGGCCCTTGAGGGGATTTTTTGCGGCTCGTGACTTCAAATGAAGAATCAGAAGATTTTGATTAAGATCGGCACATTATCTTATTTTTCTTTTTCATGTTAACAAGTGCTGAACAATATTCCTAAAATAGAAAATGTTCAGTAACGTGTATGTTGTTGTTTTTTTTTAAATCTACAGCTTTTACTATTTTCCACATTTTTTTAAACTGTGAAAAAAAACTTATGTAAAGTTTTTGCAAACAAGCAGACTGTTGTTTAACCATTTAATGACCTGAGCTAAATGCAGAAAGCTTTTCCAAAAACATGAACCACGTTACAGGCTTGATTCTGAGAAAAAAACAAATAAAGTAGAACGAAGAAATCAAAATATTTGATTTCCTTTTATTAAAGGGTTTCTTTAGCGAGCCTTTTGATTCTGATCTACAAAGCCTTACTATTTTTAAAACTGTATTTTAAAAAACAAAACCTGTGGCCCGCGAGTGATTCTAACACGACAATTTTGGCCCGCAAGCAAAAAAGTGTTGGGGTTGTATCAAGTCAACTTTGGTTATATTCTTTAATAATTATACTTAATTATTAATAATATAAATAAAATATCATTAAACTATGTTTAATCTCGTTTTGGGGCACCAACCTGTAATCACGTAAATATAACCAAAATATCACTCAAATCAGTCTCACATTAGTTATTTAATTACTAATATTATTAATAATGAATAACTATATTTAATAAATTGAAGGCGTGAAATCTGTACACAAAGCCTTCGCACCCAGCTTATATCACAATACAAATACACCAGTAATCACAAACAACTGCTCACTTAAATTATAACATTATAAATTTAAACAAAGCAACATCAATCCAAAATCAATGAACTTAATTAAACAAATAACTATTATAAACTAATCTAAGCAACAAACATTATCAAGCAAAGGCTTGTGGAAGGGGTGTGAATGTAGGTGTGTGTGTGTGTGTGTGTGTGTGTGTGTGTGTGTGTGTGTGAGCGAGAGAGAGAGAGAGAGAGGGGGAAGAAGAAAAGGGGGGGAGATAGCTTCGTACCCACGTGGTCGTTCACAATGGCGCAAACCTAACAAAGACCCGGGTGCGTGCGTATGTGGATGCAAGGGAGAGAAAGGGGGGGGAAGATCACTTCGTCCCACGTGGTCGCCCTTCCGATGGCGCACACCTAACAAAGGTCTAAATGTGGCCTTAAGGTCTAAAAGAGACTGAGTTCGGCCCTACACGATCTGTGTCTCTGAGGCGTCTGGATAGCCGCGAGTGTATAGATCTCTGTGCGTAATGGCGCGGTGGTGGAGTTGGTCTCCAGATGTACGTTTACACGGGAATATGTGTGTGTAGTAATTCCCTTCATTCACAGAAACAAACCAATAGCCGAATTCAAGTTAATACGGCTTACACTGGCCTTTCTGATCAGAGGAGTAATACCCGGTTAGAACGCTGTTACGCTAAACATATATAGGACGCAGCGGTCCGAAACAACAACAAGAGTTTTAAACAGTTAAAACTCAGGACGCAGCGGTCCAACAAAGATAAAAATTACAGTTTCTGCTTCGATCAACAATTGTTAAAAACACTCTCTAAAGCTAATTCTGCCCAGACCTAATTAAGCCTCAAAACAGGAGATAAGCTTGGGTCTCCGAGCACCAGAAGTCAGCGCGTGGAAAGAGGAAGAACAATGGAAGTCTTGGAGTTTTGTAGCCTGGCCTGCTCCATGGGGGGTCTACCTCAGGTCCCCTCCAATGAAGAGAGAGAGGTTCCGGTCCCCCCCTTACTTCACGCTTAGGTGTGAAGTACCGCAGGGGATTCTGGGATTAAGAGTCCTTTTAGGCCTCTTTGTGATCTCAGTGAATAACTCAAATGAGGCTTTTACAGAGGTGCAGGCCCAAGTCCATTGTTTGACTGTCCTAAGCCTGCGTGGCCCAACATCCCCCCTTTGTCCTGAAGAATGGGATTGCGGGTCGCGGTCTTTAGGGCAAATAGGGCCAACAGTCCATGTGTTAGGAGACAAATGTTCAAATAGTTAGTGAGCAAAAGTCTATACATTTTGAGAGGCATTCGGTCTGGGCAGACACTGAGGCAAAGTCTGGGCAGACTGTCTAACTATGTCTAAAGCTAGGCATAAAACATAACCAGGCATTAGCAAAGCTTTGCTACTCAAGGTGCATTCTTTAAAATGGAAAAGGTAAAACAATAAGGTAACATGAAGGTAAAGTAGAGGGGAGGACAGGGTAAGAAAGAACAGTGGAGGTTGTTAGGACTTACTCCTAGAGTAGGCTGGAGTCTACCAGTGGAGTGGTTTTAGTCTGTGTGAAACGTGGCTGGATGAGCATGATTGAGTCTAGTTTGGCCTGCAGTTTCCTAATGTATTTATACATTACATATGCCACCACAGCCGTGATGATCCAGCCACTAAGCAGAAGCCCTAGTGCAATCTCACTAATAGGCTGGCTTTGTCTAGGTGCCGGCCTAATCATTTGACTAAATTTGGTAGTGAGTCCAGTCGGTTTAAGGCTGAACTGAATCAATTTAGTTCCCCCAGCTCTGAGTTGCTGTTGCAGGGTTGTGTCGAGTGTGAGATTGTAACCCTTAAATGCGTCCATGATCTCGATCTCCGTATCATGTCGGGATGGGTCGAGGTGATGGAGGACAATGTCATTAATGTGCACAGTGGCTCCCTGGGGGACAGTCATGAAGACTGTCTGGTTTGGTAAAGTTAATTTAGTGACTGTATCATGGCGGTCATAAGACATCAAAGCTTCGGTGACAGGCGTGCTGACGAGCCACCGATATCCTGCTCTTTCTACTTTGGTTTCAGCTTCCTCGTCTCGTGTAGACATACTACCCTGACATTTCTGCTCAGGGGAGTCAGCCCTCAAACCACAGAGGTAGGTGGTGACATCCCTAATAAAGGGGTTGCTTGGGCAAACCCAGTGGATGTTCTTAGTTTTAGTGCACATGTTTAGGTTGGGAATGAGGTAGAGTGAAGGATCTTCATCATGGTATGCGATGGTGGATGGTGTTTTGAGATATACATGTGTGTTACCCTTCCAAAAGCCAACATTCAATATAGATTTCATTCTATATATATTCTGTCATTCTATGATAGGGAGGTTAAGAATAAAACCTATTTCTAGATTTTCGGGATCTACCGCAATGGGGACTGCACTACCAAGGCTGTATGCTAGGTGTACCTGTGAGGGTTGTACCACAGTGGTAGTGGCTGCTTTCAGTATCTGTTCTACCAGGTTCAAGGAAACCAGGTAGGCTGGGATCTTTCCTCCGCTAAGATTATTTACTGATAAGCTCACTTCTCGAATCAGATCCTGCATCACATCCCTCATTACCCTTACATAGATGATATCTTCCTTTACAACCACTGACAGGGTGTCTAGAGCATGCAAGGTGTTGTTAAGGAGGGTCGAGTGTAAGTTAACGGTCACTATGGTACCCTGGATGGTCTTTCCAAGGTCTTGTAGCTGTTCTTGTTGTGAAAAGAGTCTCTGTCTGATCTCTGGCATTTCATCATTAAGTTCGCTCATATGTCTCTGGAGAGTGCTGAGGCTAACTGTGTTAGCAGCGGAGAGGCCCACAGAGAACCGCCGAGGAACCGTTTTGGCCGCTGTTTCCCGCTGAGGTCTTCCTCAGTAACTAAGAACTTTTGCAGTTGTTCGAGAATATGGATAGTGGTTTGTTTCGCTCTATTGACTGTGTTGTGCGCTTGGGCTCCACTTAATCTCCCTTCAGTTAGTTGTGGGGGTAGACGGATGTGTTTGCGGTATACATCCCAGGGATCAAGGCGTACATAGATTCTTTGGGTGTAGATGCCGCAGTGGGTGATCAGAAGCCCAGGTGTCTCTTGAAGAACCGTACCCGTCGGTGGCCTTGGTTCTACAACTTCTGCGGAGCTGACCACATGTAGGATCAGTAGGAGGCCGAGGTTCAGGGGGAGTTCCATCCTGAAATAAACCAAAGTACAATTATGGATGGATAGCGGTTGGAGTTAGTGCCAGTTAGTCAGTGAGTTAAGTCATGCTACTAGCTCCAAGGTTTTACGGAGGGGTGCTATTGATCCTGAGGTGGGGTTTGCGTCCCTCCGTCAGGTGTGTCATCCGCTTCCTTTTCTGCATGTGGATACGACTTAAATGGTTTGATCTGCTTTGCGTGGACCCATTTGTATGTGGGTTGTTGCTTTGGCCTTGAGACCCTGATACGGTAAGCTACTGGTGACAGCTTCCCTACAATCTCGAAAGGACCTAACCAGCTCGGGAGGAATTTCTTTGAGATTCCTACGGGTTGTGCATACTTGAAGTAGAAAACCCTGTCGCCTACTTGGTACTCTCGATCAGATGACTTCCTGTCATAGTAGGCTTTGGCTCCTTTAGCTGAGGCTTCCAGGTTCCCCTGGGCCCATGCGAATGTCACCTTGAGGTGGTCGCGCAGGTCTGAGATGTATTGGTGTGCTGTGTATGCAGTAGCCACGCTGATGTCCTCTGGCTGGTAGAGAACATGCAGGGGAAGAGTCATTTCCCTCCCCGTCATCATTTCGAATGGTGTTACCCCAGTGGACCGATGCGGGGTCGCCCTGATGGCCATTAGTACGAGAGGGAGTTTAATGTCCCAATCTTTACCATTGCTACTCACGTATTTCTTGAGCATGTTGACAATGGTGCGGTTAGCATGTTCAACTTGGCCTGATGACTGGGGGTGGTGAGAGATGTGGAACTTGACCTCCGCCCCCAGGATGTCAAACAGAGATGTCATTACACTGGACGTGAAATGCGTGCCCCGGTCCGAGTCGACGGAGAGGGGAAGTCCCCACCGGCTGAACACATGATTCAGCAGTAATACTGCCGTTGTCATGGCTGTGTCATTGGGTGCCGGGAGACACTCAACCCACTTAGTGAAGGCGCATGTGATTGTAAGGAGGTATTTATTACCTCGTGCTGATTTCGTGACTGGGCCGATCCAGTCAACCTGAAGGTTTGACCAGGGGAATGTGATTCCCTTGCGTTGGAGTGGGGCTCGACCCAGGGGTTGAGAGGGCTGGAACTGGCAGCAGACCAGGCATCCTTGTGTATAAGCCTTAACATCTCGGGCCATTGTTGGCCAGTATGCCACTTGTCTCAGGGTGGCGAGGGTCGCTTTGTATCCCCGGTGTCCTCCAATCGGAGAGTCATGGGCGTGGGCTAGCATCACCCCCCTATGGTCGGTTGGTACGACCCAACGGGGTGGCCCTTGTTTCCCGCAGGTGTAGACCAACAAGTCCTTTTCTAGTTTGAAGTGTGACAGGTCAGCGTGGAGAGCCCTCACGTCATCGGAACCTGTTAACCTGCTTTGCTTCCGGTTCTGGGAGCCACGTGGTCTTGAAACACCAGGGTGTACCCTGTATCGCACCCAACTTGGTTAAGCGGTCGGCTTCATCGTTGCCGTCCTTGTCCGGGCCTGAAATCCGGGAGTGGCCCTTGACCTTCTTCCAATATACAGTCATGCCTCGTTCCGATACAAGCTGGTCACATGCCAGAAACAGCTCAGAGTGCTTGACCTCCTTGTTCCTCGCATTTTTCATGTCATTTCCTTTCCAGACCGGGAAATGGGAGATGAAACTATGACGAGCGTAGTTGGAGTCAGAGCAGACCACTAGTTGCGAAATAATACTGACATACTGACTGGTCTTGGGCCCGAGTTGGTAGTGGTCCGGTTGTTCGGACTGGTGACCAATCCATGCATTCGTGTTGAAATGAGCACCCATCCACGAAGACCTTGGGGAGAGCTTGGCAGATGTTCTCATCGTAGTAATGGTGATTTGAGGGTATTGTAGGGGAAGTGACTGAAACAGGCTGGGAGTTTGGAGATTCTTCGCAGTCACAGTGTTGGCATTCAGCCAGCCCCTGGCCCAGGGCCATTTTCAGGTTCTGTGCATATTTGACCTCGATGTCGTAGCCCTGTAATGCCATCATCCAGGAGGCAATACGGCTGTTTGTGACCCGTCCTTCCCGCAGTCGTTGGCTGTTAAGGAAGGCAACGGGTTGATGGCATGTTTCAATGATCACCCTTTGTCCTCCGATGTAACTGCGGAAGTGTTCCACCGCCCAGACAGTGGCCAGGAGGGCCTTCTCACAGTCTGAAAACTTAATTTCCACGCCGCTTAGAGGTCGGCTTGCATAGGCCACCACCCTCTTGTCGGTGTCATGCATTTGTGCTAGAGCCGCACTGAGGCATTGGGGAGAAAAGCTTGCCTCCAGGTAGAACTCTTTGTCTTTATCTGGGTAGGCTAAGCATTGAGCCGAACACAGTTTGTCTTTCATTTGAATGAACGATTGCTCCTGCCCTTTGCTGCACTCGAACGCCTTGTCTTTGCGCAGGAGTTCTGTCATTGGCCTTACTATTTCTGCGTAGTCTTCAATGAACTGCCGAGAGTAATTGCAGACTCCAAGGAAGCTCCTCAGCTCTGACACGTTGGTGGGAGCCTTGATGTCTTGGATGGCTCGGATCCTCCCTGTTTGGGGTTCGATGCCCTCAGCCCCTACTGTCAGACCAACGTACTCAACCTTGGTGCGGCACCATTGGCCCTTGGCAATCGCCAGTTTGGCGCCTGCGTTAGAGAGTTGGTTGAGTACATGGCGGATCTCAGTCAGGTGTTCATCGAATGAACAGCTTCTCATCAGGATGTCATCCACATAAATGAGATTACCACGTGCTGCGGCGTCGCTCATTTCCTTGTGGAGGAAGATGTTGAACTCGGCTGGGGAGTTTGAGTACCCGAAGGGGCAACGGTTCCAGGTGTACTGACGGTTGCCGAAGGAGAAAGCCAACTTGTACTGGTCGGCTGGGTCCACCCTCATGGTCCAGAAACCATTGGCCACGTCCACGGTTGAGAAGAAGCGAGCCCCCTTTACCTTGGACAGTTCTTGATCCAAATGGATCATAGGCCAGCGA
This sequence comes from Labrus bergylta, assembly GCF_963930695.1. Taxonomy (NCBI): domain Eukaryota; kingdom Metazoa; phylum Chordata; class Actinopteri; order Labriformes; family Labridae; genus Labrus; species Labrus bergylta. The sequence continues at coordinate 1,450,188 of NC_089215.1, read as the reverse complement.
GAAAGCGGGACTTGTTTTTCGACGGTAGTCGATGGTCAAGCGCCACTTTCCAGTAGGTTTCAGCACCGGCCAGATGGGGGAGTTGTACGTTGAGTTACACTCCCTTATGATCTGCTTCTCAAGCAGCTTATCCAAGATTTCCTGGATAGATTTGTATGCCGCCAATGGGATTTTGTACTGTCGTACAAATGTTGGTGGGGCCTTTGGGTCCGTTGGGATACGCACTGTGTGAAGGTTGGTGACTCCACAGTCCTGGGAGTCACGTGAAAAGATAGACTGGAAGTCGCGGAATAAACTCCGAAGTGCGTCCTTCTGGTCTTCTGTGGTTAGTGCATCTGCCTTTCCTATTTGCTGTTCGATCTCTGACTCGAAGCCGAGATATGGTTCGGGGCTGGAGTCATTTGATGTTGTGCTTGCCGGCTGTGCGGCCAAGGCATATACAACCATGTCGCCTTCATCGCTCAAGGAGGCGCTACAGATGGCTTCATCCTGCAACATCTCATGGCGAGCGATTTTGATCATGTTAGTCGGGAAGGTGAAACTGACTTGGCTGGAGGGGTCAATCCTGCTCAAGGACGGTGGAAGCTCCCCGATGACAGGTATAGTCAGTTCAAAATTGTGAAACGAAATGTCGATCAGCATCCCGAGTGGTTGCCGAGCTTCCACCTGAACAGCGGTATGGGTGAGATTTTGGACAAGCAGATAGGTCGATCGGTTGTCCAATTTAAGAAGATTTTAAGATTTAAGAAGAGTTTGCGGGGAGTCCGCAGACAAGATGCGGTGACTCCAAGGTACCAACACTGGGGGAACAGGGTGGTTGCACAGATCCTGGTACAGGTCATAACTTATTGCTGATTTTTCGGACCAGAGTGTCAGCATAGCTTCTGAAATTTCGCGACCATGCAACCGGACTTTTTCGACCAACAGGGGGCTGTACAATGACGAGTCGGTGCTCCTTAGTGAGCAAAGAAATGACTGATGTGCCTGGAATGGAATTGACACAACCACTGGGGATGGAGCCGGTTGAGGGAGGTCAGTCCTGGGGCCTGGTTCAAAAGGGGGCATAAGCATGGGTATGGTAGCGCCCGACCTTCTGATGATGGCCACCTGTCCCCCTCCGGGGTTTTGACCGCTATCGGGCGAGAATGGCTTGGGTACATTTACCTGAGCCCAAATATGTCCCCGTTGACAGTCAATTAGAGGTGCCACCCGATCTAAGAGGTCTTGACCGATGAGAAGTGGTTCTGTATCCAGGAGGCAGATGTAAACTGGGTGGACCAATGTCATTTCCCGAAAAGAGAGATCGACCCAAGCGCGCTGGGTGATTGGTGAGATGTCTTGGGTGTAAGTGGTGATGCTGACATTGCAGTTCTCCACCTGCAGAGGTTTACCTAGGGAGAGCATTGTTCGGGCAAGTTTAGCAAAGGTCTCTCGACACATTAAACTTATTTCGGCACCTGAGTCGAGTAGGGCTAGTGTGTTGACACAACCCCCTAGCACTACTGAAGTGTAGATCCGTCTGGCCTTGCCCTTCCGGACAAGGTCTCCCAGAAAGGTCAAGAAGGTGGGGGAAATGTCAGGCGGGGAAACTCCAGGGGGCCCCCTGGACTCCTTTGGCTCCCTTCCCCATCCCACGAAGTAGACTTTAGCGGTGACAGGGGAAGGACCTTGGGTTAGTCATGCTGTCCTCGGGTCTGAATCAGGTTTCCTCTGACGGTCAAGGGGTGCAGATGGTTGATGGGAGGTTCCCATCTGTGTCATCACATCTGTCATGCACTGGCGAATCATATCCACCATCTCCGTGTTTATATTTCTGCCCTCAGCGGACTCGTAGGGCCTGCCGCCAAACCTATCCTTTGGTCTGGAGTGTTGATCATTTCTGAAATTCCCTCTTGGTCTGGTGTGATTTCGTTGCGGCTGTCGATACTTAGACTGCGATTTGTTCCACCCTTCGTCCCTTTGACTCTGCTGCCCACCCGGTGGGCGAGGCGGTCCCGAGTATTGTGGTTTGGTTATGGTCTTGGGGCACGGTAGTTCGTCGCCCTCAAGTGCTAGCGAGTTGACTTCTGGTGTTGTGATTTCCAGGACACTGTGGCTGCTCTCTGGCTTCCTGGACTCCGGGCGCAGACGTGTTTCCCACGCTACTTGCGCGTATTTCTTCATTTCCTGCATAGTTAGGCTACGGTCTCTATAATGCATGGCGACATCGTATCGCACACTGTCATGCAGGTTGTGTGTGAACAAAGCTTTGAAGGCTTCATCTTCCTCTAATCCTGGTGCTTTTCTTCCTTGGAAGTAGGCAGCCCTTAGGCGCCTATAGTACTCCCTGGGGGCCTCGTGCTTCTTATGCACAACACTGAAAGCTCCAAGGGTAGCTGCTGCTGAGTCTGTGTAGACTGAATATTCTTCCCGCAGAGCTCTGCAGAGTGCAGGGTAGTACTGACGGACCTCATCTGGGAGTGTCCCCATGAACGCACGAACCGTCCTAGTTGACGTTTTCCAAATCAGTTTTAGTTTTTCACGCGATGATGCGTAGGGCAGGTCAAGGAGACACTGGTCGATTTCTGTGACATAGTCATCGACATTTGCGTCTGGGCTATTTGGATCAAAACGCTCCACATCTTTGGCAGATTCTATCTGCCTGGTACGCAGGCCCTGACTTGAAGGCTGGCGGTGGTCGTCCGATTCATCTGACGAATCGTAAGCCCTGTGGTTGTCACGCTAGTAGGGTTGTAACCGTGGCGGGGTTTGTGTTCGGCTCAAACGTGGCCCTCCTCCTGCAGGGTGAGGGTTCTCTTTGCTCAAAGCGTATTGCGGAACGCGGGGGCCCTTCATCTTTACTCATCCCACTCTTTACCGGGTAGTCTAAGGACGTGGGCGCTTTTGTGCCTGGGTCGACCCGGCGGTGCCTTCCCCTCTCCTCCAGATCCTTCAACCTGTCTATCTCCCTCCTCCATGGGCTTGGTTCGGTCTCCCATCCTTCATCTGAGGTTTCCTCATCTGATCTGGGGGCTGAAGTCCTTCTCTGCCTGTCCTGAACTCTGGGTACCATATCACTTCGTTTCTTCTGTTCGGCCAGTTTGCTGCTTTCGTGCAGTGTTTTATTCTCCTCCTGCAGGGCCTTTAGTTTATCCTGCATCTCTTTGAAGTCGTCCCGCAGGATCTGTCCTTCTTCTTGTACCCGGGCTAGTTGTTCCCGGTGTATCTTATTCTGCACATTTGATTTGCGCTGGTAAAGGAGGAGAATTTTGCCTAGAACATCTGAAATTGTGCGTATTGGCTTCCCAGTTGGTTGATTTGCATATTCAACCAAGCCCTTTAGTTTCTCTTCACATGTACTGAGGGAGTAGGAGTTCAGACTGTTGAGCTGCTCTATAGGGAGATGGATCAGACTAGGAACTACATCTTGAATGGAACGATCGTCTAATCCGCAGGGAGTCTCAGCTCCTGAGTAATGTGGGCTTTCCTCGCCCATTCTGTCTTTTGTTAGGAACGGGACTTTTGTGTACACAAGAGTAAATCTTATCTAAGTTTCCCAACTGACCACTGCAGTCTATCCTGGAAGATAGGAGAGGGGATTCACACCTCAAGTCCTCAAAGGAAGGGAGGAACTCACACCTCTCAGACAGCTGGCTATGCAACAATGATGAGGTTACACTCTCATCTGGCCAAATGGCTCTCAAACAACAAGGAGCACCACAATCCTTTAGTAGAATACTTCAGGATCAAAATCTAGATTAATGCAACAAGTTCCTTGATAAAGTCACACTAGCTGCATCATTATGTCCAATTGTTGTATGGACCCAAAGGGGACAACAGTTATGGCTTTAACCATTAACTAACAACATACAACACAACTAAGCCACAGCTTGATGTCTGCTTTGCTTAAACCACAAAAATTAAAGAAAATACAATTTTCTTCAGAAGGATCCTTTTTAGGATTTAAAGTTTGGATTACTGTGCATCAACAGTGCAATAAAGCTGGTTTATTGAAGTCCTCACACGGGGCACCATTTGTTGGGGTTGTATCAAGTCAACTTTGGTTATATTCTTTAATAATTATACTTAATTATTAATAATATAAATAAAATATCATTAAACTATGTTTAATCTCGTTTTGGGGCACCAACCTGTAATCAGGTAAATATAACCAAAATATCACTCAAATCAGTCTCACATTAGTTATTTAATTACTAATATTATTAATAATGAATAACTATATTTAATAAATTGAAGGCTTGAAATCCGTACACAAAGCCTTCGCACCCAACTTATATCACAATGCAAACACACCAGTAATCACAAACAACTGCTCTCTTAAATTATAACAGGATTTATTTAAACAAAGCAACATCAATCCAAAATCAATGAACTTAATTAAACAAATAACTATTATAAACTAATCTAAGCAACAAACATTATCAAGCAAAGGCTTGTGGAAGGGGTGTGAATGTAGGTGTGTGTGTGTGTGTGTGTGTGTGTGTGTGTGTGTGTGTGTGTGTGTGTGTGTGTGAGAGAGAGAGAGAGAGAGGGGGAAGAAGAAAAGGGGGGGAGATGGCTTCGTACCCACGTGGTCGTTCACGATGGCGCAAACCTAACAAAGACCTGGGTGCGTGCGCGTGTGGATGAAAGGGAGAGAGAAGGGGGGGGAAGATTACTTCGTCCCACATGGTCGCCCTTCCGATGGCGCACACCTAACAAAGGCCTAAATGTGGCCTTAAGGTCTAAAAGAGACTGAGTTCGGCCCTACACGATCTGTGTCTCTGAGGCGTCTGGATAGCCGCGAGTGTATAGATCTCTGTGCGTAATGGCGCGGTGGTGGAGTTGGTCTCCAGATGTACGTTTACACAGGAATATGTGTGTGTGTGTATGTTCGTAGAAGGGGAAATAAAAGAGGATAAAAGAGAATAAAAGAGAAATGCGTGCCTGAAGAGGCCGGATCACAGTCCGACTCCTGCGCCACAACTCGGAGTAATTCCCTTCATTCACAGAAACAAACCAATAGCCGAATTCAAGTTAATACGGCTTACACTGGCCTTTCTGATCAGAGGAGTAATACCCGGTTATAACGCTGTTGCGCTAAACACATATAGGACGCAGCGGTCTGAAACAACAACAAGAGTTTTAAACAGTTAAAACTCAGGACGCAGCGGTCCAACAAAGATAAAAATTACAGTTTCTGATTCGATCAACAATTGTTAAAAACACTCTCTGAAGCTAATTCTGCCCAGAATCGCTTTGGCCGCGATTGGTGAAAGGAAAAGAGTCCGGCGATGGAGCAGATCTTCTGTCCATCCTGGTGCAGAGACGTCTGATGGCGGCGAGGGTCCCTTACGGCGAGAGCGGCTTCGTTGGTTCTCCGTCGAGTGGAAAGATGTCCTTTGATGTCCTTTCGTTGCAGGACGGAATAAGACCGTTATCTTTCTGATAATCTGTTATAGTCTGATGCTCTCCGAGAAACTGAGATGCGTTCACTGGACAATCCGAGCTCGGAATTTAGAACACTGCCGGCCGCGGATTACCTGCGCGCCAAAACTTAAAACAAAGGAAGATTGTTGCAGAAAACAGGAGGTGAGCTTGGGTCTCCGAACACTTGAAGTCAGCGCGTGGAAAGAGAGAGAGCAATGGAAGTCTTGGAGTTTTGTAGCCTGACCTGCTCCATGGGGGGTCTACCTCAGGTCCCCTCCAATGAGGAGAGAGAGGTTCCGGTCCCCCCCTTACTTCACGCATAGGTGTGAAGTACCGCAGGGGATTCTGGGATTAAGAGTCCGTTTAGGCCTCTATGTGATCTCAGTGAATAACTCAAATGAGGCTTCTCACAGAGGTGCAGGCCTAAGTCCATTGTTTGACTGTCCTAAGCCTGCGTGGCCCAACAAAAGTTTGGACACCACTGCTCTACAGGATGTGCAGAGAAGTGCCACAGTGGATCTCTACATGAAATATAAAACATAAATGAGACAGATTTTGAGTTTGCTTTGTGATGCTGTTTCTATAATCTTCAGGGTTTTCACACTCACACAGAAAACACATATTTCACCCCGACTTTAAAAGTCATTTTTCTCACTAGACTCCTATAGAGCGCCACAGGAATGAGTCCTAAAAAAATAAAAAAATAAATACAAGCATACACTCGAATTACACACACACACACACACACACACACACACACACACACACACACACACACACACACACACACAAGCAGGGCCCTTCAACACCCTCAACATACAAAGTTGCTAAACGTTATTATTACTGCCTGCTTTGCCTGTTTTGTCTCTGTCTATGCTGTGCATTGTATCGTCGTGTCTGCCCTGTCTCCTACATACTTTTGCTCTTGTCATGTCCCTCACTCGTCTTGTGTTGTTCTGCATCACCTAATAAAAAAATAAAATGAAAAAACAACTATGCTGAGTATTCAGTGTGTTTGATGTACACACACACACACACACACACACACACACACACACACACACACACCTCTGTATCTGTCACTGCAGGAGAAACTATTCATGCTAAATCAAGCGATCGTCATGCATTCTGCACGGCTTTGCAGTTTTTGTTCAATAACTCTAACCTTCCTGCAAAGTGGATGAAGCAAAGATTTGTCCTGTTCTGTGACTTTAAAGCTCTGAGTAAACGTGCTTTTAACCACTGGTTCTCAACTGGTCTAGTCTCGGGACCCACCACCAACTCCTCCAGGAAAAATCACGACCCAAATTTTGGATATTTTTTGACCAATCAAATTCATTTACTGAAAAATGGTTCAGTTTGGACCTCAGTCAGTACAAAACATGTGACACAAGCAAGAAACTGAACAAAACAAACATTTTTAAAAAGTGCTTCTCAGACTTTTTTTACACAAGTTTTCTTTCCAGGCACACATTCGTGACCCTCTGAAAATGGCTCAGCGACCCACCTCTGGGTCCCGACCCACCAGTTGAGAAACACTGCTTTTAACTATGCATACGGGAACGCATGACATCAGCCTTGCGTATCCTGCGGTGGTTTGGAGCGTTGGTTGTGCACGTCCTCAGAAATGAACGCCACACGTCCTCAAGATGCAATATGCATATAACCACTAGGGGCAGTGTAGAGCTGTGTGGTGATGAGACCGGATGAGACGACATCAGAGACACCAAAGAGCTGCTACAACAACGGAGGAACATTTAAAAGAAAAGTTTATAAATCAAGTCCACAACCATCGACACTATGATGCGTCTGCAACATGCAGACAGATGGTCTCTATTTCTGATTATGTGGTGCTCCCTCTAGAGGTTATATATTGTTACATTTGTTTTGACCTTCAGTCTTTTTGAGAGACCTGTCTCCCCCCCTCCTCTCTATAGAGTGGATGCTCACTCAGGTCACCATGTGGTGGACTCTGAAGCTTCAGTGTTTATCCAGCTCTGCATGGGTCTGTAAACCTTTCTGTGTTCTAACCTCTCTCCATTTTTCAAAAGCATCTCCAATATTGATCCTAGTTTGAGCACGTTTCTGCTCGTGGAGCTTATTAGAAACATGCAGAGGCTTTTTAGGTCGGGTACAATCACTTCTATCTGAACCACTTTTACCCGTTTTAAACTCTACGGTGTAACCCCGCCTCTCTGTTGGTGAGTCACCAATGATCACAAAGTTATTTTATGAAACTTGAACCTGATAAGCTGAAGTGATAAATCTCCTCCCCCTTCACCTGACTCACCTGAGACAACCTGGACAAAGGTTGTTATTCTGAGACACTGAGACGAGACGCCATGAAGGACTGACATTAAGATTCACCTTCAGAGCAAAACCAGACCGCTGCAGGAGGGAACACTGGGAACACTGGGAATATCTGGACTTTTACCTGAAACTGAATCCACAAACCGGATAAGAGGTAAAAAAAGAACAAAGAATACAGATTAAAGGAACTTTGAGTGACAGGGAGTGACTCCCAGCTGTTCGTCTCCTCGTCTTCAGTTTGAGATAAAATGGCGTCCAAGTTAGAAGAAGATCTGAGGTGTCCGGTCTGCCTCGACATCTTTAAAGATCCAGTCATCCTGTCCTGCTGTCACAGCTTCTGTAGAGAGTGTGTGAAGGACTCTTGGAAGGAGAAGGAGAACAAGGAGTGTCCGGTTTGTAAGAGGAGACATTCAAAGGATTGGTTACCTCCTAACTTTACTTTAAAGAACCTGTGTGAGAGTTTTGTGCAGGAGAGAGATCAGAGAGCTTCAGAGGATCTCTGCAGTCTGCACTCTGAGAAACTCAAACTCTTCTGTCTGGACCATCAGGAGCCGGTGTGTCTCGTCTGCAGAGATTCAGAAAAACACAGCAAACACACAATCAGACCCATCGATGAAGCTGCTGGACAACACAAGAAGAAACTTCAGGAAACTCTGGAGCCGGTAAAGAAGAAGTTAAATGTTTTTAAAGGAGTTAAAGTGAAGTTTGATCAAACAGCAGAACACATTCAGGTCCAGGCCCGACACACAGAGAGGCAGATTAAGGAGCAGTTTAAGAAGCTTCACCAGTTTCTAGAAGAGGAAGAGGAGGCCAGGCTGTGTGCACTGAGGGAGGAAGAGGAGCAGAAGAGTCAGAGGATGAAGGAGGAGATGGAGGCTCTGAGCAGAGAGATAGCAGCTCTTTCACACACAGTCAGAGACACAGAGGACGAGCTGAGAGCTGAAGACGTCTCATTCCTGAAAAACTACAAGGCTGCAGTGGAAAGAGTCCAGCAGCGCCCCCTGCTGGAGGATCCACAGCTGCCCTCAGGAGCTCTGATAGACCAGGCCAAACACCTGGGCAACCTGAGCTTCAACATCTGGAACAAGATGAAGGACATGGTCTCCTACAGTCCGGTCATTCTGGACCCAAACACTGCTCATCCAGTCTTCATCCTGTCTGAAGATCTGACCTGTGTGACACGAGGAGAGAGACAGCAGCTTCCTGATAATCCAGAGAGGTTTAATACTTACGGCTCTGTCCTGGGCTCTGAGGGCTTTAACTCAGGGACTCACAGCTGGGACGTCCAGGTTGGAGACAGTACATCCTGGAACCTGGGTGTGTTAGCAGAGTCTGAACAGAGGAAGGGAGACAAACGGTCTGGATTATGGTTAATACGGTTCAAAGATGGTAAATACAGAGCACGCACCCCACCACATCCATCCACTGCTCTCTCAGTGAAGAAGAAGCTTCAGAGGATCAGAGTGAATCTGGACTGTAACAGAGGAGAGCTGTCCTTCTCTGATCCTGATACTAACACACACATACACACCTTCACACACACTTTCACTGAGAGGATGTTTCCATACATTAACACTGTGGATAAACTCCCACTGAAGATGTTACCAGAGAAGATCTCTGTGACTGTGTCGTCCTGATGTCTCTGGTTGTCTTTATGACAGAGCTCAGATCTGTTTGGTGTAACTCAGGGACTCACAGCTGGGACACTGTGGGGGGGTAGAGTCTGTCCCTGTTCTCTGAGTGAAGAAGAGGCTGCAGAGGATCAGAGTGAGTCTGACACCAACACACACTTTCACTGAGAAACAGTTTGCATGCATCAGAACTGAGAGAAGAACTCCCACTGAGGACTTAACCACTGAATCTCTGTGACTGTAGATTTAAAAAAACATCTTGATGATTAGAATCAAATTTCACTCATTTTTCTTAACCTGCATAACCTTAATATTTGAACACCTTGTATTTCCTATACCTGTGTTTCTTTGTTCTAGTGTGTTTTCTTGGTAATGTTTCATTCTTGAGTTCTGTGTGTCTTTTAGTGTTTCATGATTTAGTGTGTAGTTGTCCTCAGTGTTTCTTGTATTGTATTCCTGCCTCTGTGTGTTTCCCTCCGTGTTGATGACCCTCATTGTCTTCACCTGTGTCGTTTGTCTCACCTGTGTCTGATTACCCCATGTGTCTATTTAGTCTCTGTGTTTCTTGTCCTCTGGGTCAGTTCATTGTTTGTTGGTATTTGTCAGTTTTTGCTCGTGCTCCTGTGTGGCTCTCTGTTTTTGATCCCTGTGTTTTTTTTGTTGAACTTTTGGAAGTAAGTTTTTGTTTATTAAATATATTTAGCTAATTCTGCACGTGGGTTCAGTTCCTTGTTTTTCCCCTGAACGTGACACGTATAGCTGTCCTTATCACCTGTTCTGAGTTTGAGTCTTTCTGGAGCTTCATCCTGTAAAGGTTCGGCTCTGTGGGTTTGTTATCATGTTTGAAATGTCAAATATAAGACCTGAAGACTGTTCATATTTCTTTACTATCTTCATGTTCAGAGGATGAACCCTCCTCTGAAGAATGCTTTACGTTCTTTAGAACAACAAAGAGTTTAAATATGTGGTTAGTGTGAATCCTGTTCCTGTAATCATTAATAAAGTTTCTTGATCTGAATCCGTCTTTATGACTCGTGTTGTGTTTTATTGATCTTGTAAAAGTCATCATGGAGGAGTGTCTCTCCTGAGAGGAGGAGTTTGTCTCTGTCAGTCATTATAAAGTTATTCTGATTATTTCAGGTGTTTCTTTAAGTCCAGTCTAAACCTGCGACCTGAACCTTTCAGATCCAGTGGATCAGTGTCGTCTCTGACTCGTCCGTCAGGTCGGAGAGGAGTTAGATTCAGAGATCCAACGAGCTCTGGAGAACACGGGGTTAATGATTGAAGGTCAACGACCTGATGAACATCACGTGTCCGAGCAGCGAGCAGCACCTGAGCAGCGAACTACGGGTGAGCGTATTGCATCATTTCCTGTTCTGTTCTCCTCTGTACTGTGTTACTGTGTACCTACTCTTAGCTTAGCTTAGCAGTTAGCTTCTTTTTCTGTCTCTCCCTCTCCTGCTCTACGTGTCAGATGTTAAGTTACTCCTCGTCCTCCTTTAGTGATAATGATACTTGTAAGAAATGTAGTTTATTTTTAGCTTTGGAGGCGAGGGTGTCTGAGTTAGAGAGACGGCTCCGCACCATTGAGTCAAAGTCATCGTACGCAGCAGTAGTTAGCCAGCCACCTGTAGCCGGTGCGGGCCGACATAGCTTGGCTTCCCCCCCGGTAGCTCCCGAGCAGCCGGGAGGCGGTGGCTGGGTTACTGTCCGAGGGAAGCATAGTTGAAAATCGAAGCTCACGGTTACCCACCAACCACTTCACGTTTCAAACAAATTTTCCCCACTCAGCGACACACAGAGAATAAAACTCTGATTATTGGAGACTCCATAGTCCGAAACGTAAAGCTAGCGAAGTCAGCGGGCATAGTTAGGTGTATACCCGGGGCCAGAGCGGGCGACATCGCATCTCATTTAAAGTTGCTGATGAAGTGTCTGATGTAACCAGGACAGAGGTAATATAAGTTTACAATGGGCGCATCAGGAGTATCTGAAGGAGATTTAGGAGCCCTCTCAGTGGAATGTGTACAATGGGGCCCCTGTATCCAGAGAGTTGCCCAGGGACTTCTGGACAAGAGATTGTATCTGTGACCTGAGTTGTCCTTTGAGTTTATGACATACATACGACTAAGACAGAAACCCCTGCAGTTGTATGAAGAGGGGTGTCCTGAAAACAAACAGATGTCCCCATGTTGTTCTCCTGTGAGGTGTGTCCATAAATACCAGAGTTTCTGTGTGTAAGGGGAGAGATCACTTTTGGCTGTGTCTCTCCCAGGTCGAACCATGGCGAGCCTAACGATGCTGTAACTTGTTTGTCAATAAAATGATCATTATGTAAGCAAGTCAGTGTCAACGGAGAATTTCTTCATCATCAAACATGTCAACAACAAGGAAATCCACATCACTGACAAAGACTAAAGGTAGATTTGATACAATCGTAATTCATGTCGGCACTAATGACTCCCGACTACGCCAGTCGGAAGTCACTAAGGTTAATGTGGAGTCGGTGTGTGCTTTTGCTAAGACGATGTCGGACTCCGTAGTGTTCTCTGGACCCCTCCCAAATCAGACCAGTGATGACATGTATAGTCATCACTCAACCGCTGGCTGTCGAGGTGGTGTCCAGCACACGATGTGGGCTTCATAGATAACTGGCAGTCTTTTTGGGGAAAACCTGGTCTGCTAGCTAGAGACGGCATCCGTCCCACTTTGGACGGTGCAGCTCTATTATCTAGAAACATAGCAGAGGTTATTAGTCCAAAACCTTGACAACAACACAGAGTTCAGACCAGGAGGCAGAGCTGCAGTCTTACACTTAGATCTGTCTCCCAGTCACTATAGCTGTAATTCTGAATCGAACTGTAGTTATACTATAGGTACTGTGTCTGTCCCCCGGTCCAGACCCGTTTTTATAAGTCATCCAAACGGCGTAAATCGTCAAAATCTCATTAGAATCAAAACTACGAATACGATTTTGCTTAAAAAATCAGAAGATTCACTGTGGACTTTTGAACATTAGGTCCTTAGCATCCAAATCTCTTTTAGTGAATGATCTGATATCAGATCAGCATATTGATTTACTTTGTTTGACTGAAACCTGGCTGTGTCGAGATGAATATGTTAGTTTAAATAAGTCCACTCTTCCCAGTCATTTTAGTACTCGTATACCTCGAGACACCGGACGAGGTGGTGGAGTAGCAGCTATTTTTAATTCTGGTCTTCTAGTTAACCCTCGACCAAAGCTTTCTCCCCTGGAATGGAGGGTTGTCAAGCGGCGGAGAGTGGCTCCATGGTTCAACTCAGAAACCCGTACTCTACAACAATCGTTGCGGAATTTTGAAAGAATATGGCGCTCGACCAAAACGGTAGAATCTCGTTTATTCTGGCAGGATAGTCATGGAAGATATATGAAGGCTCTATGTCACGCTCGAGCTGCCTACTACTCCTCTCTAATCGAAGAAAACAAAGGCAATCCTAGATACCTTTTCAGCACTGTAGCCAGGCTGACAGAGAGTCATGGCTCCATTGAGCCTTGTATTCCTTTAGCCCTCAGCAGTAATGATTTCCTGAGCTTTTTCATCAACAAAATTCTGGACATCAGAGACAACATTGGTAACCTCCTGCCCTTACCTGGTGCAGATACGTCTGATACGGCAGAAACGGTTCCAGGACCAGATATTAGTCTCGACTGTTTTTCTCCAATCGACCTTTCAGAGCTATATTCCATTTTTTCTGCGTCAAAACCGTCAACCTGTCTTTTGGACCCAATCCCAACCAAGCTGTTTAAGGAAGTCTTTCCCTGAGTTAGCAACTCTATATTAGATATGATCAATTCGTCTTTACTGGCAGGCTATGTACCACAGGCATTTCAAGTAGCGGTAATCAAACCTCTACTTAAAAAGCCTGCTCTAGATTCAGGAACTCTAGCTAACTATAGGCCTATATCCAACCTTCCTTTTATCTCAAAGATCCTGGAGAAAGTGGTAGCTAATCAGCTGTGTGACTTTCTCCATGACAACAGTTTATTTGAGGGGTTTCAGTCAGGATTTAGAGTCCACCATAGCACTGTGACTGCACTAGTTAAAGTTACAAACGATCTACTTCTAGCTTCAGACGGGGGACTTCTCTCTGTTCTCGTCTTGTTAGATCTTAGTGCTGCTTTTAACACCATTGACCATCGGATCCTGTTGTACAGACTGAAGCATTTGCTTGGAATTACAGGGACTGCTTTAAGTTGGTTTGAATCCTACTTATCAGACCGATCTCAGTTTGTACATGTTAATGATGAGTCCTCTATGCACACTAAAGTTTGCTATGGAGTCCCACAAGGTTCAGTGCTTGGACCAATTCTCTTTACATTATATATGCTTCCTCTGGGAAATATTATGAGGAAACACTCCATACAGTTTCATTGTTATGCAGATGATACTCAGCTTTATGTATCAATGAAGCCTGATGGCACCAGTCAGTTATGTCAGCTAGAAACGTGCCTTAAGGATGTTAGGACCTGGATGACCAGAAATGTTTCGCTACTTAACTCAGACAAGACTGAAGTTATTGTGCTAGGCCCTAAGAACCTCAGAGAGACTTTTTCTAGTGATTTGACTGTCCTTAGTGACATCAGCCTGGCATCTAGCACCACTGTTAGGAATCTAGGAGTTCTATTTGATCAAGATATGTCTTTTAGCTCTCACATCAGGCAAGTTTCAAGAACAGCCTATTTTCACCTTCGTAATATATCCAAGATCAGGAATATCCTGTCGCAAAATGATGCAGAAAAACTAGTTCATGCATTTGTTGCCTCCAGGTTAGATTATTGTAACTCTCTTTTGTCAGGGTTCTCTCTCTCTCTCTCTCTCTCTCTCTCTCTCTCTCTCTCTCTCTCTCTCTCTCTCTCTGTGTGTGCATATACAGTACATCATATTACTGCATGTATCTATCTGTAAATCTCAGTCACTAACCACCTACTTTCCTGTGAGCTCTTGAGCTCTCTTAGCCTCCTCAAGATCGTTGGTTGACGGCCTGTCAGAACAACCCCCTCCCCACCGGATGACTGACAGAGACAAGGTCTTTTACCTGCTTTTTGTAACATAACAATGAGGAAGGTCTTTTTACCTGCTCTTTTGTAATGTTAACAGACAAAGAGTAAGGTATTTTATTTGCTTTTTGTAAAGTGTCTTGAGATAACACTTGTTATGAGTTGATGCTATACAAATAAATTGAATTGAATTGAAATTGATCCATTATTAACCGAATTCACTCTAACTTCAGGGATACAACATCATCTGAACACATAATAATCTGCATGTTAGACCCACAATATCATCCTAAATATCCCTAATACAAGCAGGTACACTTAATCAGAAAACTACATTTTGAATGCACACATTCCCCCTGTAATGTTCATGTATGTTTCCAAATATGCAGAAAAAATGTCAAAAAGTCAAATGTGATTAAAATGAGATCCTACCTGGATGTTTTTGTGTGGCTGGTTTTCTCTGTGACGTGTCTCCACCACCTGCTCCTCCAGACTGCAGGTTGGACACTAAATCCTCTGAGAGAGTCTACAAAAAGTTGCAGCACCACGTCCGAGTCTCGTTTAAGTCCACATCAGACTGGTCTAAGAGGAATCCACTTCAAGTTAAAGCGGCCGAGAAAAAGTTAAAGAACCACAGGAGCGATTCTCTGAGCGAGCAGACTGATGTGACGAGCTCTCTCTCTCTCTCTCTCTCTCTCTCTCTCTCTCTCTCTCTCTCTCTCTCTCTCTCTCTCTCTCTCTCTCTCTCTCTCTCTCTCTCTCTCTCTCTCTCTCTCTCTCTCTCTCTCTCTCTCTCTCTCTCTCTCTCTCTCTCTCACACACAGTTTCAATATCTTATAATACTTATAATAAAAGTTCTACCTTAAGAAGCTCTTCAGCTTCTCTATTCCTGATTCTTTTGCGCGTAGAAATTTAAATTGTATTTTATTTCATGTTTTCCATCAAATGTAATTTCAGTCTCTCTAAAGCCTCTGACCTCAATGTGGAGTGGGGGTGACACCTGGTGGTGAAAAAGTGGTAATACCCCAGCAGCAGTTCAGGGAGGTTCAGCCACATTAAATTGGCAGCAAAGTACAGAAAATGAAAAAAATCCCATTGTCATTAAAAGGTCAAGTTTTCCTAACTTTATCAGTTAAATGAATTATTTCAGCTCAAGTGCAAAGTCACAATGAAGTGCTGAAGATTAAACCAACTGATAGGGGCTTTCACACGGGCAGAAAAGTCCTGATATTTACAGGAGGAGCTGCATGTGAGAACCCAACCTGCTGAATATTTCACCCAGAGTCAGAGCGGGTGGTTATTTACTTTGTACAGAATTAAATGAACATTTATTTGGACATGTTTTACTGATGAACGAATGGAAAAGGACTTGAGCTTGTATCGTCCTTTTCTCCTTTTCAAAGCTCTTTTACACCACAGGTCACACCTACACATTCACACACTGATGGTAGAGGCTGCTGAGTAAAGAGTCCATCAGAAGTAATGTAGCTGCAGGAGCTGGGGATTGAACCCCTGAGCCTCTGCTTCACAGACGACCGACATTACCGCTGGACCACAGCCGCCCCAAATGTACTTTGATATTTTCTGACTCGCTCAGAGCACTTTGAAGTCCGAGGCTTAACGTCCCACTGGAACAACAAAGTTCATCTCACTGATGTCACTTGATACCTTCTGGGTGGATTTAGGAAAATGTATATTTACATTTCATCAAACTGTCTTCAGTTAGGATATTTCTCTGAAAGTACATGTTGATATGTGTCATAAAAACAAACATTTAAAGACAAGACTAAGGCATCCTCTAAAAATCACGACCGACAGAAAGAAAATCATGAATTTCTTCCTCTAATTTGAATAAATCTGCAGCATTAGGCCGACAGTGTGTGCTCTTATTTTGACAGAGATTTTAAAGATCAGAGTAAGAGTGATGATTTGTGTGCGTCTGAGCGCTCTGTCAATGATTAAAGGAGCGGTAGTTCACTCAGAGAAAAGCTCCTCCTGCTCCTCATATGTTCCTCCAGTTTACTCTCACTCACACTTGTTGCTCAAGAGCTGATTTTTCCCCGCTTCATTTCCCTCAGTGAACGCACCGCCTCACCGCAGACAGAGTGGTACAGCGTCTTGTTTGGACTCTTTTTTTTACTGTATGACTCACACACACACAGAGAGAGAGGATCCAGCTTTTGTAATCCTCCAGTTATCTTTTCAGATGTAGACTAGATGCAGATCAGACCGGTTTTCCCTGCATGAGTTTGACCTCCAGCTCTGCCTCCACGTCTCTTTACAGAGCTCGTCCTCACATTATGTCATTAAAGACTGATTCACCGTCTCCTCGTACCAAAACCCCCAGAGAGACATGAGAGAGGAGGAGCTCTGCAGGGACAAATTCATTACTGTCTGACCTTTCTCTAAAACTCTACAGCAGGGGTGTCCAAAGTGCGGCCCGAGGGCCATTTGCGGCCCTTGAGGGGATTTTTTGCGGCTCGTGACTTCAAATGAAGAATCAGAAGATTTTGATTAAGATCGGCACATTATCTTATTTTTCTTTTTCATGTTAACAAGTGCTGAACAATATTCCTAAAATAGAAAATGTTCAGTAACGTGTATGTTGTTGTTTTTTTTAAATCTACAGCTTTTACTATTTTCCACATTTTTTTGTAAACTATGAAAAAAAACTTATGTAAAGTTTTTGCAAACAAGCGGACTGTTGTTTAACCATTTAATGACCTGAGCTAAATGCAGAAAGCTTTTCCAAAAACATGAACCACGTTACAGACTTGATTCTGAGAAAAAAACAAATAAAGTAGAACGAAGAAATCTAAATATTTGATTTCCTTTTATTAAAGGGTTTCTTTAGCGAGCCTTTTGATTCTGATCTACAAAGCCTTACTATTTTTAAAACTATATTTTAAAAAACAAAACCTGTGGCCCGCGAGCGATTCTAACACGACAATTTTGGCCTGCAAGAAAAAAAGTTTGGACACCACTGCTCGACAGGATGTGCAGAGAAGTGCCACAGTGGATCTCTACATGAAATATAAAACATAAATGAGACAGATTTTGAGTTTGCTTTGTGATGCTGTTTCTATAATCTTCAGGGTTTTCACACTCACACAGAAAACACATATTTCACCCCGACTTTAAAAGTCAATTTTCTCACTAGACTCCTATAGAGCGCCACAGGAAGGAGTCCTAAAAAATAAAAAAATAAATACAAGCATACACTCGAATTACACACACACACACACACACACACACACACACACACACACACACAAGCAGGGCCCTTCAACACCCTCAACATACAAAGTTGCTAAACGTTATTATTACTGCCTGCTTGCCTGTTTTGTCTCTGTCTATGCTGTGCATCAGATTCATTTACTGAAAAATGGTTCAGTTTGGACCTCAGTCAGTACAAAACATGTGACACAAGCAAGAAACTGAACAAAACAAACATTTTTAAAAAGTGCTTCTCAGACTTCTTTTACACAAGTTTTCTTTCCAGGCACACATTCGTGACCCACTGAAAATGGCTCAGCGACCCACCTCTGGGTCCCGACCCACCAGTTGAGAAACACTGCTTTTAACTATGCATACGGGAACGCATGACATCAGCTGTAGGAGCCATTTTGTGTTTATCGTTGGCATGTTTTATAATTAGATTTATCTGAATATATTATTTTCCAATAGGGACACTGAATGCACAGGGGCGTGTATATATAGTAGTACAGGTGACAGGAAAGGGAGGGCACAGGTACGGGGAGCACAGACAGTTTTCACCAGACCGGCATTCATGTTTCAGACCAGCACTCAGACAAACTACAATTCATTCATTCTACTGGCTACGCTTCACTGGAAATGGTATGTTTTTTGGTTCTCATATCTCCATCAAGTCACTTCAATAAACCTTCAACTCAACTTTAATAACGGCTGGAAAATCATTGTTTGCATCTGAGTAAGACTTCACCCCTACCTGTGTATTATTGGCAAGAATTGGAGCAAAGGAAAAAATTGGAAAATTGCCATTGCAATTAAGTGAGAACCTTGCTCTATGAGTGAAACTTGCAACGATTCAAACGGAATACCAGATTGTTTTGTTTCACGAACCTGACGCTGCCATCCCCAATCAACTGGACATTGGTGACACCTGCGCTACGCTAATTGCCGACAGAGGACTGGAAACCTCCGGAGCGCAAATGACTGGGTATGTGCAAACATTAAGCTTTATTGAAGAAGCTAAAATAACTGCTGTATTGGACAGCGGCTACTAAGATGGAGTCAGCTAACTGAAAGCTACAATCACAGAACACATCAGCTGTTTGAAACATTGTATCGTTGACGTACACATCAGCTGTTTGAAGCATTGTATCGTTGACGTACACATCAGCTGTTTGAAACATTGTATCGTTGACGTACACATCAGCTGTTTGAAGCATTGTATCGTTGACGTACACATCAGCTGTTTGAAGCATTGTATCGTTGACGTACACATCAGCTGTTTGAAGCATTGTATCGTTGACGCACACATCAGCTGTTTGAAACATTGTATCGTTGACGTACACATCAGCTGTTTGAAACATTGTATCGTTGACGTACACATCAGCTGTTTGAAACATTGTATCGTTGACGCACGGCATTTTCATTCACAAAATGTCTGCTGTCAATTCCGATGTTTAGCCACAGGATGGCGATGATGAGAAAGATTCCGGAAAGGAAAAACGGATTATCAGACCCACTGCAAAAGGCATGGTTTTGTTCATTGAAACTTGTCAGAAGACAAGAAACTCGAAATGTAAACAAGCAAGGAAGTTCATTGAGAAGCTGAAAGAGCTCATGAAATTAAATGAAAATGCAACTGATGTCAAATCTAACTTGGATCAATTAATAAAACTCTGTCATGAAGCCAAAGAAAATAATGAGTCCTTGATGAGTTTGCCACTGCCTGAAAATGAATGTGAAAAGCAAAATCAATGGTTTAATCCAAAAATGGAAACATATGAGGGTTTTATACAAGATGCAACTATGTGGTTATCTGAGGTCGGACTGAAAACACACACCACTGCTGAAAGTCAAATCTCCACACAACAGAGTGATGTAAACTCAAATATTATTGGACCTGATGACAGTGTGTCAAATGCCTCTAAACCCAAATCAAACAATAAATCCAGTTCTTCATCACGTGCATCTTCAACTTCATCTGCTCGCATTAAAGCTCAGGCGGAGAAGGCTGCTCTCATGGAAAGAGCTGCCGCCTTGAAGAAGAAACATGAGCTTGACGCACAGGAGGAACAGTTGAAAAGAAAGAAGGAACAACTGGAACTGGAGACTGAACTGGCAGCAACCAATGCAAAAATCAATGTATTAAATAGGAGAGACGGTTCCAGAGTATCTGATGGGATGAACTCTTATTGGAGAAAAATAACAGCTCAAAATGAAACATCAGTTAAATCTCATGATATGACCCATGTCAACCAATACTCTCTTCAAGGGAATAAAGTACAGACTCTTCTGGAAGGTGTACAAAAGCATGATCACACTACACTGCCTGTATTCAATTCTGGGAACCAAGATGATATCTGTGACATAATTCAGAGACAAAATGACATCACTACTCTACTGGTTAAGCAAAATCTGTCTTCTACCCTGCCACCAAGAGAGATTCCTGTTTATGACGGTGATCCTTTGCTGTATGAAACTTTTATCAGGTCATTTGAAAGAGGAGTGGAACAAAACACTGAAGACCACAGTGGCTGCTTACATTTCCTTGAACAATACACAAGAGGGAATGCAAAAGACTTGGTCCACAGCTGCCAACATATGCCTGCAGCCCAGGGCTATCAAAGAGCAAAACATCTTCTGAAAGAGCATTTTGGGAATGAATATAAAATTGCTACTGCATATATGGAGAAAGCATTCGCCTGGTCAACAATCAAATCGGAAGATATAAAAACATTCCAAGCATTCGCACTGTTCCTCAGAGGTTGCTGCATTGCAATGACACATCTCACCTACATGGAAGAAATGAATGTTGTTTCCAATATGAAGATCATACTTCTGAAACTGCCTTATAAGCTCAGAGACAAGTGGAGGAATAGGACAATGCAGCTACAAGAGCAGCATGTACGACGAGCTAGATTTTCTGACCTGGTAGACTTCATAGAGAGAGAAGTGAAGGTACTGTCAGATCCGCTTTTTGGGAACATCCAAGATCCTAAGCCAGCTGTAACTGTCAAAAGCTCTACGGCATTTAAACCAAGAGGAAAGTCAGGACCAAGAGGAAGCAGTTTTGCAACAACTGTAACACCCATTGAAACACCAGAACAATTAAATGTGACAAGAAATGTATCAGCCCCCATTTATCAAAGTTGTTTGTTCTGTAAAAGGAGTGGTCACACATTGATGCAGTGTCCACAGATCAAGAAAATAATGCACAGAGAAAAAATAGACTTCCTAAAGGGAAAGGGAATCTGTTTTGGATGCTTGAAAATAGGACACATGAGCAAAGATTGCAAAAGTCGATTGACATGTGATGTGTGCAAGCAAAATCATCCTGAAATACTTCACATTGAACAAAGGGAGAAAGAGAAGAAACTTGAACATTCAGAAATGAATGAGAGACCAACTGTGGGTACTGCTGTTCTCTCACCTCATACATGTGGGCATATTGGGGCCGGTGAGGAAAATTGCATCTTCTCTATTGTACCAGTACAAGTAAAGAGCCCAAAGGGAGACACAGTGCTGCAAACACATGCATTCTTGGATAATGGAAGTTCATCTACCTTTTGCACAGAAAGTTTAGTGAGAAGACTGAATATAACAGGACAAAGAACCAGTATTCTTTTGCAGACCATGAATCAAGTGAAACAGGTGACCAGTCATCATATCTCAGGTTTGGAGATATCTAATCTGGACAAAGACAATTTCTTTCTACTACCTGATGTGTTTACACATAGGACTATGCCTGTTTGACAGCTGAACATTCCCAGACAAGAAGACCTCACAAAATGGCCTTATTTGAAAGATATCAAAATCAATGAAATAGACTCTGGCATTGACCTACTGATTGGGACAAATAATTCAAAGGTATCGGAACCTTGGGAGCTGGTCAATAGCAAAGGAGATGGACCATACGCTGTAAGGACCCTACTGGGGTGGGTCATCTATGGTCCACTGAGAGGAGACAACATCATCAGAGATGCAAATGGCTGTGCTGCTGCTACTGCTGTCAATCGAATATCCATTGTGAACCTGGAGGAGTTGTTAATTAAACAGTACAACCATGACTTCAGTGAAACCAGCAAGGAAACAGAGGAAATGTCTAGAGAAGAGGTCAAATTCTTGGAAATTGTAAATCACTCTGCAAAAATGACAGATGGACACTACTGTATAGACTTGCCTTTCAAACAAGAAAATCCCACCATGCCAAATAACCGTTGCATTGCAGAACAGCGCATCCAGAGCCTGAAACGCAAATTTGTCAAAAATAAGAACTTTCATGATGAATATACATCTTTTCTGACAGAAATTATAAAAAATGGTTATGCTGAGATGGTTCCACTAGATCAGCTGAAGGGAAGTGATGGAGAGCTCTGGTACATACCACATCACGGGGTGTATCACTCAAAGAAGGGAACCTTAAGAGTGGTCTTCAACTGTGGTGCAGTCTTCAAAGGAACGTCGCTTAACTGCCAACTGCTGAAAGGTCCAGACCTCACCAACTCACTCATCGGAATTCTCATCAGATTCAGACAAGAACCGATTGCTTTACTGGCTGACATCAAAGCAATGTTTCACCAAGTCAAAGTAGCAGAGAAGCATATTGATTATCTGCGATTCCTGTGGTGGCCTGACGGTGATGTGCAGAATGATCTTCTTGAGTACAGGATGAATGTACATCTATTTGGAGCCGTGTCATCACCAAGTTGTGCAAACTTTGCATTGAGAAAGACTGCGGAAGACAATAAAGCTCACTTTCCAGCAGAGGTAACAAACACAATACTCAACAACTTCTATGTAGATGATTGCTTGAAATCTACATCTTCAGAACAAGAAGCAATTCAAATGGTAAGAGACCTGACAACCCTTTGTGGAAAGGGGGGATTCATACTGTCAAAGTGGATCAGCAACAGCCGTGCTGTATTAGCATCCATCCCTCAAGAACACAGAACAAAAGAGACAAAGGAGTTGGACTTGGACAAGGATCATCTGCCAATGGAAAGGGCACTGGGATTGCACTGGTGCGTTGAAACAGATGTGTTCAAATTCCAAATTACTGTACAGGAACGACCATACACAAGACGCGGCATCTTATCTGTGGTAGGCTCTATATATGACCCTTTGGGGTTTCTAGCACCGTTTACTTTGCCAGCCAAACTGATTATGCAAGAGCTCTGTAAGAAAACCCTTGGATGGGATGAAAACATACCCCAAACCTTCTGTCAACAGTGGACAGGATGGCTAGCAGATCTTAACAAGATGGCAGAGTTCAAAGTGGACAGATGTATGAAGCCGACAAACTTTGGTCAAATCAGATATGCACAACTGCACCACTTTTCAGACGCCAGTGAAGGTGGATACGGTACGGTGTCATATCTAAGACTGGAAAACGATAACGATGAAGTGCATGTTGCATTCATATTAGGAAAATCCAGAGTTGCACCTTTAAGACAAATGACGATTCCAAGAATGGAGCTCACAGCTGCAGTCCTAGCTGTACGAGTTGACATAATGTTGCAAAGAGAATTACATCTTAAATTGGACAAATCCATCTTCTGGACTGATAGCACAACAGTGTTTAAGTACATCAACAATGAAACAAAACGCTTCCAAACCTTCGTAGCAAACAGGATCTCCTTCGTAAGGGATAATACAGAAGTTACACAATGGAGGTATGTTAGCTCAAAGGAAAACCCTGCAGATGAAGCCTCCAGAGGACTAACAGCAGAGCGCTTCTTAAGCTGCAAGAGATGGATCACAGGACCAGAGTTTCTCTGTAATCAACGACAAGAATGGCCAAAACCTTACTTGGCAACGACAATCTCTGGTCATGATCCAGAAATCAAACAGGACATCACAATAAATACTATTGTCACCAACCCAATGAATCCCACAAACACTCTGATCAACTATTTCTCATCATGGAGGAATCTCACAACTGCTGTAGCTTGGCTTCTCAAAGTAAAAACAACCCTCTTACAGCTGACTCAAAAGAGAAAAGAGATTCAGACCACGGTGAGTGACTTTGAAAATGACCCATACAAGCTAAAGGACAAGGTTGAAAAGGAAATGCATGTCTATAAAACAACGCTCCACGGACAGTATTCATGTCCTGAAGATCTTACCCAAGCCGAAAACGCAGTCATTTCTTTCAGTCAAAAACAAAAATTCAAGGAGGAACTCTTCATACTCGAATCTGGCAAAAATTTTATCAAAAGATGCAGTCATTTGTACAAACTAGATCCTGTGCTGGATAATGGACTTTTAAGAGTAGGTGGTCGCCTGAACAAAATAGCGATGCCTGAAGAGTCCAAACATCCAATTATTCTCTCAAAAGACCTTCACATATCCACACTATTGTTGAGAAACATCCATGAACAACTCGGACATGGGGGAAGAAATCATATGCTGTCTCGCCTCCGCAAAAAATACTGGATTATCAAAGCAAACTCTGCTGCAAGAAAAATCATAACAGACTGTGTTGTGTGTAAACGACAGCGAGGAAGAATTGGAGAACATAAAATGGCAGATTTGCCCCTGGAGAGGATTCTGCCAGATAAGCCTCCACTCACAGACGTAGGAGTCGACTACTTTGGTCCCATAGAAATCAAGAGAGGACGAAGTCTTGTTAAAAGGTATGGGGTAATCTTCACCTGCATGGCAAGCAGGGCAGTACACCTTGAAGTTGCACATACACTTGACACAGATTCCTGCATCCATGCATTACGAAGATTTATCTGTCGACGAGGTCGAGTTTCAACTTTAAGATCAGACAATGGCACAAATTTTATTGGAGCGGAAAGAGAATTGAGGGAAGCACTGAATTGCTTGAATCAAGACAAAATCAACAGTGCTATGCTTCAGCGAGGGATAAAGTGGTACTTTAACCCCCCAGCAGGATCCCATCACGGCGGTGTTTGGGAACGACTGATCCGCATGGTTCGACTTGTGATGCGCTCTGTTCTTAACCAACAAGTTCTTGATGATGAAGGATTGCAAACTTTCATTTGTGAAGTGGAAGCAATATTAAATGATAGACCCATAACCAAAATTTCTGACGATCCAATGGACCTGGAAGCACTCACACCAAACCATCTTCTTTTGTTGAAAACTAAGCCAGTACTACCACCTGGACTCTTTGTAAAGCAGGATCTATACATTAAATGCAGATGGAGGCAGGTGCAGTATATGGCAGATCTCTTCTGGAAGCGGTGGATACAGGAGTACTTGCCGTTAATCCAAGAAAGACAACGATGGTCTAAAGAAAGAAGAAGCTTTTCTCCAGGTGACATTGTTGTGGTGGTTGATTCCACTGCACCCCGAGGTTCCTGGTTAATGGGCAGAATCCTGGAGACTAAACCAGATGCACAAGGTCTAGTGCGCACAGTGAGACTCCAGACAAAGAGCAACATATTGGAAAGACCAATAACAAAGATATGTCTGCTCCAAGAAGCTGTAACCTAGTTATAGCAAGGACTGGTGGTAAAGACCATGTCCCAACAGGTGCTATGTTCTAGAACCTTTGGCCCTAAAAAATGAAAGACTAAAGGAAGAAACGAGGAGTGAAGAAGAAGAGAAGAAGATTACATGCCAACACATAGTACATAACTTTTTTGAAAATGTATAAAGAAAAAAAAGGGAAAATGTTATGTACTGTTTATAGCTCCTTTTTATTATTATTTTCTTTTGTAGATTTAATTGTTTGTTTATTTACTTATAACAATTAGGGGCCGGTGTGTAGGAGCCATTTTGTGTTTATCGTTGGCATGTTTTATAATTAGATTTATCTGAATATATTATTTTCCAATAGGGACACTGAATGCACAGGGGCGTGTATATATAGTAGCACAGGTGACAGGAAAGGGAGGGCACAGGTACGGGGAGCACAGACAGTTTTCACCAGACCGGCATTCATGTTTCAGACCAGCACTCAGACAAACTACAATTCATTCATTCTACTGGCTACACTTCACTGGAAATGGTATGTTTTTTGGTTCTCATATCTCCATCAAGTCACTTCAATAAACCTTCAACTCAACTTTAATAACAGCTGGAAAATCATTGTTTGAATCTGCGTAATACCCCTACCTGTGTATTATTGGCAAAAATTGGAGTAAAGGAAAAAATTGGAAAATTGCCATTACATCAGCCTTGCGTATCCTGCGGTGGTTTGGAGCGTTGGTTGTGCACGTCCTCAGAAATTAACGCCACATGTCCTCAAGATGCAATATGCATATAACCACTAGGGGCAGTGTAGAGCTGTGTGGTGATGAGACCAGATGAGACGACATCAGAGACACCAAAGAGCTGCTACAACAACGGAGGAACGTTTAAAAGAAGAGTTTATAAATCAAGTCCACAACCATCGACACTATGATGCGTCTGCAACATGCAGACAGATGGTCTCTATTTCTGATTATGTGGTGCTCCCTCTAGAGGTTATATATTGTTACATTTGTTTTGACCTTCAGCCTTTTTGAGAGACCTGTCTCCCCCCTCCTCTCTAGAGTGGATGCTCACTCAGGTCACCATGTGGTGGACTCTGAAGCTTCAGTGTTTATCCAGCTCTGCATGGGTCTGTAAACCTTTCTGTGTTCTAACCTCTCTCCATTTTTCAAAAGCATCTCCAATATTGATCCTAGTTTAAGCACGTTTCTGCTCGTGGAGCTTATTAGAAACATGCAGAGGCTTTTTAGGTCGGGTACAATCACTTCTATCTGAACCACTTTTACCCGTTTTAAACTCTACGGTGTAACCCCGCCTCTCTGTTGGTGAGTCACCAATGATCACAAAGTTATTTTATGAAACTTGAACCTGATTAGCTGTAGTGATAAATCTCCTCCCCCCTCACCTGACTCACCTGAGACAACCTGGACAAAGGTTGTTATTCTGAGTCACTGAGACGAGACGCCGTGAAGGACTGATATTAAGATTCACCTTCAGAGCAAAACCAGACCGCTGCAGGAGGGAACACTGGGAACACTGGGAATACTGGGAATATCTGGACTTTTACCTGAAACTGAATCCACAAACCGGATAAGACGTAAAAAAAGAACAAAGAATACAGATTAAAGGAACTTTGAGTGACAGGGAGTGACTCCCAGCTGTTCGTCTCCTCGTCTTCAGTTTGAGATAAAATGGCGTCCAAGTTAGAGGAAGATCTGAGCTGTCCGGTCTGCCTCAACATCTTTAAAGATCCAGTCATCCTGTCCTGCTGTCACAGCTTCTGTAGAGAGTGTGTGAAGGACTCTTGGAAGGAGAAGGAGAACAAGGAGTGTCCGGTTTGTAAGAGGAGATATTCAAAGGGTTTCTTACCTCCTAACTTTACTTTAAAGAACCTGTGTGAGAGTTTTGTGCAGGAGAGAGATCAGAGAGCTTCAGAGGATCTCTGCAGTCTGCACTCTGAGAAACTCAAACTCTTCTGTCTGGACCATCAGGAGCCGGTGTGTCACATCTGCATTACTTCAGAAAAACACAGCAAACACACAATCAGACCCATCGATGAAGCTGCTGGACAACACAAGAAGAAACTTCAGGAAACTCTGGAGCCGGTAAAGAAGAAGTTAAATGTTTTTAAAGAAGTTAAAGTGAAGTTTGATCAAACAGCAGAACACATTCAGGTCCAGGCCCGACACACAGAGAGGCAGATTAAGGAGCAGTTTAAGAAGCTTCACCAGTTTCTAGAAGAGGAAGAGGAGGCCAGGCTGTGTGCACTGAGGGAGGAAGAGGAGCAGAAGAGTCAGAGGATGAAGGAGGAGATGGAGGCTCTGAGCAGAGAGATAGCAGCTCTTTCACACACAGTCAGAGACACAGAGGACGAGCTGAGAGCTGAAGACGCCTCATTCCTGAAAAACTACAAGGCTGCAGTGGAAAGAGTCCAGCAGCGCCCCCTGCTGGAGGATCCACAGCTGCCCTCAGGAGCTCTGATAGACCAGGCCAAACACCTGGGCAACCTGAGCTTCAACATCTGGAACAAGATGAAGGACATGGTCTGCTACAGTCCGGTCATTCTGGACCCAAACACTGCTCATCCAGTCTACATCCTGTCTGAAGATCTGACCTGTGTGACACGAGGAGAGGAGCAGCAGCTTCCTGATAATCCAGAGAGGTTTGATTATTACTGCTCTGTCCTGGGCTCTGAGGGCTTTAACTCAGGGACTCACAGCTGGGACGTCCAGGTTGGAGACAATAGATTCTGGAACCTGGGTGTGTTAGCAGAGTCTGGACAGAGGAAGGGAGACAAAGAGTCTGGATTATGGTCAATATGGTTCTATGATGGTAAATACGGAGCACACACCCCACCACATCCATCCACTGCTCTCTCAGTGAAGAAGAAGCTTCAGAGGATCAGAGTGAATCTGGACTGTAACAGAGGAGAGCTGTCCTTCTCTGATCCTGATACTAACACACACATACACACCTTCACACACACTTTCACTGAGAGGATGTTTCCATTCATTAACACTGGTGATAAACTCCCACTGAAGATGTTACCAGAGAAGATCTCTGTGACTGTGTGGTCCTGATGTCTCTGGTTGTCTTTATGACAGAGCTCAGATCTGTTTGGTGTAACTCAGGGACTCACAGCTGGGACACTGTGGGGGGGTAGAGTCTGTCCCTGTTCTCTGAGTGAAGAAGAGGCTGCAGAGGATCACAGTGAGTCTGACACCAACACACACTTTCACTGAGAAACAGTTTGCATGCATCAGAACTGAGAGAAGAACTCCCACTGAGGACTTAACCACTGAATCTCTGTGACTGTAGATTTAAAAAAACATCTTGATGATTAGAATCAAATTTCACTCATTTTTCTTAAGCGATATTTGAACACCTTAACAATCAATGATCCATTAATGATGAATAATTAATGAGCCATAAAAAGCTCGTCTTCTTCTCAGTTTATGTTTTGTTGAAGTTATTTTAAACATGAATTCATTAAATACAATCAGTTTGAAATAATTAAACTACGAGGCTCTCTCTTAAAAACAACGTATTGTCATGATTTGGTCTTATGTAGTTTGTATTTTCAGTTTGTCTCCTAGCTTAGTTTCTAGTGTTTTTATTTTATATTTCCTATACCTGTGTTTCTTTGTTCTAGTGTGTTTTCTTGGTAATGTTTCATTCTTGAGTTCTGTGTGTCTTTTAGTGTTTCATGATTTAGTTTGTAGTTGTCCTCAGTGTTTCTTGTATTGTATTCCTGCCTCTGTGTGTTTCCCTCCGTGTTGATGACCCTCATTGTCTTCACCTGTGTCGTTAGTCTCACCTGTGTCTGATTACCCCATGTGTCTATTTAGTCTCTGTGTTTCTTGTCCTCTGTGTCAGTTCATTGTTTGTTGGTATCTGTCAGTTTCTGCTCGTGCTCCTGTGTGGCTCTCTGTTTTTGATCCCTGTGTTTTTTTTGTTGAACTTTTGGAAGTAAGTTTTTGTTTATTAAATATATTTAGTTAATTCTGCACGTGGGTCCAGTTCCTTGTTTTTCCCCTGAACGTGACACGTATAACTGTCCTCATCACCTGTTCTGAGTTTGAGTCTTTCTGGAGCTTCATCCTGTAAAGGTTC